>NW_027413148.1:0-300000 GCF_048544455.1 Silene latifolia | reverse complement strand
CTTCACCTAAATAAACGATAAAAACACAATAATAAGTACAAAATACCGAAATTATGCCAAAATCGTCTTAAAACAACTTCAAGAAAACTGAAATTAAAACATACTAGGTTGTAGATCTCGAAGAGAGGATTCCGGAAATATAAATTATGTGAAAATCCGATAAGAAATGAGGAAGTTATGTTGAAATTTGGCTTGAATTTGTATAAAAATGGTGTTTTGGTCTTTTGGAATAGTTTAGAAGGTTGAAGAAGAAGATGAACAAAAGGAAAAATCAGAAAAAAAAAAAAAAAAAAAAGGGGAAGGGGGAGGTGTCTGCGGGAAAGGAAAGGAAGAAAGGAAGGAGCGGGTTTGAGTCGGGATTTTACGAGTCGGTTTTGACTCGTCTCGATAATAATTAAAACCGTTTGTCAAACGCAAATTCCGACAAGACCAAAGTTCTTAAACACGAGATTACAAGAAAATTGAATACTCATACGACCCATTTCCAAAATCGTTTGCCCAATTTTCAATAGAATTGTCATTTTTCCCCGAAATGCCCTTATTTCGAAATAAAAAGTTTTTACACGGTTTAAACTATTTTTAAACATCTCGAAACTATCAAAATAAATACTTTACCTCAAAATATAATAAAATTATTTTTCTTTGAATTATTTTTACTTTAAATACATTAATATCAAATTTTATTTGATTACTAAATTATTTTCGAAATATATTAACGGTCCAAAATTACGGGGCGTTACATCCTACACTTGGATCCTAGTTCATCCATTGAGAAGAGCACAAGAACAAGAGAGAAGGAGATCTCTCTTGTGCCCAAATAAACCGAAATACCAATGTAAGATAAAGAATTCTTCTTTAAATTGTTCATAGTTTGCATGCATAAGATCACCAATTAATTTTATGATTAAATTAACATAAAACATATTTAATTATGTTAGTAAAGAGATCTTTTTTTCTAACAAGCGGTATCAGAGCCATGGTTGTTTGCATGCAAATCGGTTAAAAGTTTTTCCGAGTTATACGATTAACATATAAAACTTGTTAAATTTGTGTTATTATGATATATCACGAAAATAATTATGCATGTTAAAGTTTCTGGTCCTAAAATGTGTTTAGGAAATTTTGGTTATTTTATGGATTTTTATTTTTCATCTTATATAATAATGGCATTAAAATATGATTTTATGAATAAAATGTCATTTTCGGACTAAAATTAGCTAAACTTCGAATTTTTCAGTGATTTTGGTATATGTTATCACATATATTATTTTGAGATGACCTGTAAATTTTCATAATTTTTGGACTTCTTATGCTCGAAAAATGGATTTTTCATGTTTAAAATCGGATTTAGATGAAAAATAGGTTAATATGAGATAAAATTCGAATCTGGTCATAGAAATTTAGTATGTTGTCACATGCAATTTTACAAGATGTGTGTAAAATAATAGGCTATATTGAAGTCTTTATGCATGATTTATGATTTTTTTGAAGAAAAATAGCATAAATAGTGACTTAATTAGTGAAATATTAATAAAACATACTCCATGACTAAGGAAAAACATCATATGTTGCATTTTATTATCCATTTCAGATCTAAAATTGAAAAGTTGTTGAATATAATTTTTCTCATGTTTTTATGATTATTTTTGTTAATACCGATAAACCGCACCATTGTTTTTTCCGGATAAATTTCGAAATTTTTAACCTAAGTTTTTGATTATTATGAGTGTCATGGTATTTTTTCCAGAATGTTCATGAGTTTAAATTTCAATTTTTGAATTTATTTGAATTTTTGTGATTTATTTGAAGTTTATAGCTTTTTTATTGTATTTTTAAGTCCATTAATGAACAATATTAAAAATATGAGTTAATTATGGTCAAATAGTTAGTGAAGACTAATTTTGAGTCCTAAGAGGTTAGGGTAATTAACTTGTGCATAAATATAAATTTATGTATTTTTTGTGATTATAAAACGTTGAATCACGCAAATCCGTAAAAACCGTGTAATATACGATATTGGCTACTTAAAGGCGATTTAGCATAAAATTGGGCATGTTCATACATATTATAATGCTGCATTTTATTTATGATTGTCATAATTTTATTTTATGTAATTTTTGAATTATGTAATTTTACTTAGTATGGTCTTAGTTTTTTCAATTGGTATTACCCGAAATGTATGGGAATATCGATTCGGTTGTAATTTATTGTGATCTCGTATCACCGTTTTGTAATTTAATAGATTTATTTTATTTTAGTTACAAATGTATAATAGGAAATTATGTAATTTGTTATGTAATTTTATTTATTTCGGAGTTCCCAAAGACGGATTTCTTCAAGATGGCGATACATAAAGACGGTGTTACCTCGAGATGCGTGCCATAACCGAAGTTCAAGGGACCAATGGAGTTGGTTTCCGAATATGTAATAGTTAAATAGTTTTTCTATTTTAGGAAGGCCATACTAGGATTTATTTTTATGCTTTGCATTTTATTTATATGTCACATGCATCGCTAAATCGCCATAACTAAAACATGCATTATCATTTTTATCGAGTTTATCGACCGTGTCAATTAAAATTATCGTAGTTCACCGCTTTAGTTCACTTAAAACGTGATAGATAATAAATTGACATGACCTCTAGCTAAAACAATCAATTGAGACATAGCCTTACCAAATAGTAGAAACCATGAAAACCTATTTCGCGAGGGAGTGCACTCGGCCACCCCGGGGTACAAACCTTGTTACGTAGGGGAAGTGGGTGATAAATGTCTATCCACCGAATTTATGTTGATGAAGGTTTCATCGGCTACCCCGTGCCCAAGTTAATGTAAATTTGGATCATGGACACATTTATTCGAAATTTGGATTGAACTCAACAAAAGTTTTTAATAAGGGTTTCATCGGCTACCCCGTGCCCTTGTCGGATGTGTTTTGGGCTAAAGATAAGTATTAGAGTAATTTTATCGACCAAGAGTTCTAGAAGTAGAATCGATTAAAAGGTTAATCCACCAAGTTATATTGATAAGGGTTTGATCGGCTACCCCGTGCCTAAGTTGATATGAATTTGGGTCTTGGAATCATTTATCTAGTTGGGTAGAGGTCACTAGAAAAATGCAATAAAACTTGTTTAAATTATATTTACGAGTATTATTATTATTAAAACGACATTTGTTTTACTCCTTCTATTTTGTTTTGTAGACCACTTCTTTTTCTCATAACAAATGGCTACACCAAACCCAAACGCCACGCCTCTCGCTAATTCATCATGGCTCTGATCCTTTATGGATCGATGTAAACTTGAAAAGAATGGGTCAAATTTCTCCGATTGGGATGCCCAACTGAAACTAGCCGCCCAAGGTGACGACAAGCTTCGTTACCTAACCGAGGCCTCTCCACCCGAACCTAATACTAGGTCGACCGCCGCTACTAGGGAAGCATATGAGGCTTACCATAAGGAGTCCGCCGCAATGAAAAACGTGTTGATCTTTGCGATGGAGGCGGATCTCCAAAGGAGAGCTTTTAAAATGGGCAACGCTAATGAGATTTACTCCAAGCTTGTGACAATGTTTTCACAAACTCCGCGGATCGTCCAATATGAGGCGGCCGCGGCATTCTTTGATCTCGACTTCAAAGAGGGCCAAAAGGTTAGCCCTCATGTGCTCAAACTTATGGAGCTAGTCGAGACCTTGAAAATTCAAAAGGTTGAAATTCCCAAAGAACTTGTTGTAGATAGGATTCTACACTCCTTGTCCAAAGTCAAAGCGTATGTTCAATTCCGGGTGAATTTTAACATGCAAGACAAGGATGTGTCTCTTGAAGAATTGCACAAGTTACTTGTGCAAGCCGAAAGGGACATGGGGTTAAATGTGAAACCACCCAAAGATGTGCTCAATATTAGCACCAAAAGCAAGGGGAAGTTCAAGAAGAATGGGAGGAAGGGTAAGAAGCAAGCTCCCACTTTCACCAAAGCTAGGACTTATAAAGCTAGCACTTCAAAAATCAAGAAGGGTCCTCTTGATAAATGCCATTATTGTAATGGTGTTGGACATTGGAAAAGAAATTGTTCCAAATACCTTGGTGATATTAAGGTTGGAAAGATTACTCCAGTAGGTAAATGACTATCCTTTCTTTTATCTTTCCTAATATGCTAGGACTTGTGAGAAGTGCTAGGCTAATCATCTTGACAAATTGTTGCAAGACTCTACAAAACATATACCTAGTGCATTGTGTGTGGATGGAGTACTTGATCATTTTATCCTTGTTCTAAAATTCGTATTTACAAGTTATATCATTCACCACAAATTGTCCACATGCTTAAGGCTTGTGTATGATCATTTATAAAGTGATATTGAGTTAATGAACTCTCTTAAAGTGATAATCGATAAGGAAGTTCTTTCTATATAAAGAACTGAAACCGAGGTTGGGAACCTAGATGTGTACTTGGTAAGGTTCATGCTATGAGAAGATAACATGAACGTAAAGGAAAATGCGATTATAAGAAGTTTGAACACATGGACACATGATATGTTAAACTTCTATTGAAATCAACAAGTGTTTACACACTTACGATATGCATCACAAGGTTGTAATATGGTATTGACTACCCGAGTGTGATGTCGACATTTGTCGTTTGAGTTATTATTAACTCACCTTATACTTTGTTACATCCAACGGGTTGTAGAGACAATTAACCCCGTTTAAGTGAACACGGATTAGCATTGTATTTGCCCATAGTTACTTACACGAGGTGACGTCTCGAAGTGACTAGAAAAGTTTATAACTAAATGAAAATGGTGTGATGCGATTGATGGCAAGTTCAAGTGACATAGAGTCATATGAGAATGACTAGTCGATCACATAGGCGGACTGTTAGGAACATTTTGTCGTGCCTTATGACCGCTTATAGAGTTAAACTTTTCAAGCAAATTTATATAGCCTTGAATAAGAAGGTTTCCGTGGCTTGTGAGAGAGCTCTTGACAAATTGTTGCAAGACTCTATAGTATTCTAATGAGTCGATTCTTTTGACTAAAGACTATTCATCTAAGATGGCACAAGGTTCATTTCGATTAACTTTGGTTTGTGTTACTACGACCTTCGTAAATGGGATCAAATGGGCATATTTTGGGTTATGATGGCTCTGGCTAGTCGAAGGGAATGAGTGCGATAGGAATTGTCCACCCCTAGTCGGGGTTATAACAATATCTCGGGGCCACTCGAGGAGTAATGAACGGAAATGCGTGGCCACGCTCGGAATGTATCCATGGTGGATAAATCCGGTCAATCAAGATTTGTAATTCTCCGAGGAAACCACTCTCGATATGATCACTTGCAAGTACGACCTGAAAGACACCTTGCATTGAGTGGTAGATAGTAATAGGACAAGAGAATTGGTGACGCACACTTGTCGAGGACAAGTGGGAGATTGTTGGAATATGTGTCCTCCGACAATAATGCGATCACAACTGTTGATCATGATGATCACAAGTTTAAGTCTCATTATAAAGAATACAATTGGGAAGTAATATTTTACTGTCAACTGGTCCACACATATCGGTAATGATTGGCTGACTAGAGTTTGACATTACAATCGTGAGACGGTGGTGACCAGTTGATCCCCTTAGGTCATACCTAAAGGGTAACACTCTTAATTGATCATTTAATTGATCGTATAACGTTACGAGTCAATTAAATTATTTAAAATTGACGGACGATTTTGGAAGTAATATTTACGTGTCTCATTGAAATTTGATTAAATGAGATACGGTCTGAGTAATCGAATTGTTTCATTACTCATATGAAATAATTGTTTAAGGAAACAATTGAAATTGAATGAATTATTATAAATACAAATTATTGTGATTTATAATTGGTAAAATATTTTGGTACAAGTAATTATGAATTACTAAGTCGATTTTTGTATATGACGTATTTTTATTAATACGTTGATTTTTAATATGTTAAAAATACATAACAATTTTATGTGACATGTGACATGTGACATATTGACAAAAATAAAATGGATTCCATTTTACATGTGTGCCGAAATGAAGATGACTTTTAGGATTATATTGTGTTGATTATGTTAGTGGTAAACATGATCATTACCTACTAAACTAGCCATGCAAAACCTAGTTGTCATTGTGAAGACAAACTCAAGCATGCATTGGCTCCCCTCTCTTCCCTTACCCGGTTTTTCACAAGAGCAAAACCAAGGGTTTTGCCTTATAATTTATGATATACACAAGATAACATTTTAATGTATGCATTCATTCATCATCCATCAAAAATATTTTAGAGAGATAAAAATATTTTTCTTCCTTCTTCTTCTTCTTCTCTTAACCGGTTTTAGGAGACCAAAACCAAATATTTTTGGGTCAATTTTTATGCTAAATTAATATTGTTCTGGTATTCATAATATTAATTTAATTAAGGGTTTGCCTTGGGTATTTTACTTTGGGAGGGATCCTACACTTGGATCCTAGTTCATCCATTGAGGAGAGCACAAGAACAAGAGAGAAGGAGATCTCTCTTATGCCCAAATAAACCAAAATACCAATGTAAGATAAAGATTTCTTCTTTAAATTGTTCATAGTTTGCATGCATAAGATCACCAATTAATTTTATGATTAAATTAACATAAAACATATTTGAATATGTTAGTAAAGAGATCTTTTTTTCTAACAATAGTAAGGAAAAATGAGCATTTGTTTCTTTTGAAAACTTACAAACATGTTACCCTACCATTTCATATCTCATATGATTCGTTTAGATTTAGTGGAAAAATAATTTAGATAAAATGATAAAATCCCCAAAAGGATCAAGTAACTCAAAGTAACTTGATTAAAGTTCAAACAATATCGAATAGGGTTTGATTTCTTTATCCAACCACACATTATCCCATAATGCGTGCTAAGAGAGATTAATTTGTGATACTATATCACATTTCCTTCGGCTTATATCAAAGCCTTCACTTTGATAATCCCATCACGACTAAATCGTGATTCTTTGAACTCTTTGAGCTTCTTCAAAGATTTCTCTATTTACCTTATTAAGTGAACACATTAGCGTCAACTTAAATCGTTGGTAAAAGAAAATGATCAACCTATTCTGGATCAATGATTTACAACCTCGATCTCCTTTTCAACCAAAAGGCACGAGACATCTTGCTTTGAATACAAGATACGCATATACCATAAGATCTAATGGTTTCAAGAGTACTCGATAACTCTTTGCGTTCATCATTCCTGAATCTAAGGTTCAATCTTGGGTTACCAATTTGAGTCTTGCATCATCTACATGATATATCAGTCTAGTTTGGTTTAGAATATTTTCACCTTGATAATGGGCTAGTCATACATCAAATCGTGGAGAATAGGATCACAAAAGTGAAACCTCTTTTGTATCTTAACAAGATTATATTCTTATTTAGAGTTTATGCACTTAATAGTCATAATTAAGTACAACTATAAACCCTAAACTAGATTGATTACACAATGACTCTATCTCTCGACATTATTTGATGCTAGTCGTCATATTATAATCATCTTATGTATCGAATACAATGATGAAAACCTCCACTGGTTTCTAATATTGACGAAGTAGTACTAGCAAAATTTATGTCAATCAAATAAACATTTAAAGAAGAAGGTCCCATTAGATGTCCCACAACTAACTTGTTGATTCTTCAATAATTTGGGGTAGTTTCCTTTCTAGCGTCCAACAATTAAGACAATGGAAAGTTTATCGATACCTATCGTTATTCTCAATAACTTTACTTTTAACATTACCTTGTATCAATTCCATTCTAATTTTACTTCTTTGAACTTCGTCCTTTTCTTAACGGTTTAAGAGAATGCTCCCACTCATTTCAATGAGTCTTTGCTTAGAGAAGCAAAATTGAATTTCATGAAGACTACTCTTCAATTCATTTGTTTAGTCTTAAAACTTTCATTGAAGTGGTTGCGGTATTTTGGTCAATTTTGATTTCAAACAAATCTAGTTACCAAAATGATGTAATGTTTCAAGGTACTTAGCTCAATTAAGAATATGAGAAACAATTCATTGTAAGTAGATATGTTAGTCAAGAATCAAAAACCCTTTTGATCACGAATAACTTTTATCTATACTCTTCACAAGAGATCCTTACAATGGATAATACGAGATTTTTAGAAGAAAATTCAAATTTGTCTTTATTTACGTTGTTTTAATGGAGATTTGAACTAAAATCGAAATGATATCGTATATAATTTGAGGTAAAGAAATAGAACAATATGATAACGGAATAATGAAAAACAAAACAGTTATCGTTATAATAATACTTGTAAATAATATAACAAGATATGAGCATTTATATAGTAACCTCTACCCAACTATGATAAATGATTCCAAGATCCAAATTCATATTAACTTGGGCACGGTTGGGCCGATTCATCCCTTATCAATATAACTCGGTGGATTAACTCTTTAATCGATTCTACTTTTAGAACTCTTGGTCGATAAAATTACATTAATATTTATCTTTAGCCCGGAACACATGCGACTACGGTCACGAATACTTCCGTTGAGCTCAATCCAAATTTCGAATAAATGTGTCCATGATCCAAATCCACATCAACTTGGGCACGGTAGGGCCGATTCATCCCTTATCAACATGAATTCAGTGGATAGACATTTATCACCCACTTTCCCTATGTAACAAGGTTTGTACCCCGGTAGGGCCGAGCGCACTCCCTCATGAAATAGGTTTTCATGGTTTCTAATTTTTGGTAAGGCTAAGTCTCAATTGATTATTTTAGCGAGAGGTCATGTCAATTTATTATCTATCACATTTTAAGTGAACTAAAGCGGTGAACTACGATAATTGTAATTGACACGGTCGATAAATTCGATCTAATGATACTGCATGTTTTAGTTATGGCGATTTAACGATGCATGCAACATATAAATAAAATTCAAAGCATAAATAAAATCCTAGTGTGGCCTTCCTAAATAGTAAATATAATAAACTATTACAAAATCGGAAACCAACTCCTTCTCGAGTGGTACCGTCTTCAAGGTACTCCGGAATAAATAAATTACAAAATGAATTACATAATTTCCTATTATACATTTGTAATTAAAATAAAATAAATCTATTAAATTACAAAACGGTGAAACGAGATCACAATAATTACAACCGAATCGATATTCCCATACATTTCGGGTAATATCAATTAAAACTAAGGCCATACTAAGTAAAATTACATAATTCAAAAATTACATAAAATTAAAATATGACAATCATAAATAAAATGCAGCATTATAATATGTATTAACATGCCCAATTTTATGCTAAATCGCCTTTAAGAGCTAATATCGTATATTAATCGGTTTTTACGGATTTGCGTGATTTAACTTATTAAAATCACAAAAATTACATAAATTCATATTTATGTACAAGTTAATTACCCTAACCATCTTAGGACTCAAAATTAGTCTCCATCAACATTTGACAATAATTAAACTTGATTTCTTAATATTGTTCTTAAATGGACCTAAAATTACAAAATTATGCTATAAACTTCAAATTAAATTATAAAAATTTCAAATAATTTCGAAATTTGAAATTAAACTCATGAACATTCTGGAAAAATACCATGACACTCATAATGTTCAAAACTTAGGTTAAAAGATTCGAAAATTTATCGAGAAAAACAATGTTGCGGTTTATCGGTTTTAACAATTATGACCATAAAAATATGAGAAAAATTATATTCATCAACTTTCCACTTTTAGATCTGAAATATATGATAAAATGCAAGTTTTTCCTTTAGTAATGAATTATGTTTTAGCATTATAACTAATTTTAGTCACTATTTATGTGATTTTTCATCAAAAATTCATAAATCATGCATAAAGACTTCATTATAGCCAAATATTTTACACACATCTTGTAAAATTGCATGTGACAACATAATAAATTTCCATGACCAGATTCGAAACATAACTCATATTAACCTATTTACCCATTTAAATACGATTTTAACTTGAAAAATCCATATTTCGAGCAATACAACTCATTTTATCATGAAAATTTACAGGCCATCAGTAGATAATATATGTGAAAATATATCCAAAAACCACTGAAAAATACGAAGTTTAGCTATTTTTCGTCCAAAAATGACATTTTTCTCATAAAAATCACATTTTAATGCCAATATTATATAAAATGAACAATAAAATCCATAAATAAACCAAAATGTCCTAAAAATCACTTTGGACCAGAAACTTTTAACATGCAAGGTTATTTTAAGGTTTATCTTCATAAATCCAAATTAATTAGTTTTGTATGTTAATCATATAACTCGGAAAAACTATAAACCGATTTGCATGCAAACAAACTAAGGCTCTGATACCACTTGTTGGAAATCATATATTAAATATTACATATTTTAGTTTAAAGTTTTAGTCATAAAAACTTAAAGATCTTATGCATGCAAAACATATAAATAAGTGTTGAGGAAAACCGTTTTCTTACATTGAATATTTCGGATTAAAGGGCACAAGTAAGGTCTCCTACCTTCACTTGTTCTTGAGCTATGACGAGTAATAGGATAATCCTCCAAAGACTTCAAGTATAGAAGCCACTCCTCTTGATTGCACCCAAGATTATCCCATATCTCTACTAAATAATACTCCCTCCATTCAACTCCACTTTGCAACATTGCTTTTTGCGCGGGTATTAAGAAACGGATTAAAAAAACTATTAAAAGTACATAGGGAAAGGTAATGGTGGGGTTAAAGATATTAAAAAAATATAAAGGTGAGTTTTATGGTGGATTTGTGTGGGGTATGAATGACATTTTTTGTAAATATAGATTTTCAATAAGGATAGAAAGGTCTTTTACATGTCCAAATAAGGAAACCTGTAAAGTGGAGTTGAATGGACGGAAATAGAATACTTGTAAAGTGGAGTTGAATGGAGGGAGTATGTGCTAGATATTTGTTTAGTAGTTTACCTTAAATTTGATTACTAATACTCATATATTACACTAATAATATTAGTAATTTGATTGAACAATTTTGATTGAATATTCTCATATTTTAGATGAAGATTAAAGAGAAGAGAGAATAATGCATAAACTTTTGCATGTATATTGAATGGACAAGTATATTTGATAAGTAGTGAACAAAAGTCCTCTAATAGTGGAGGAGGTGTCACGGTTCAAGGAGGGATAAGGACCAACAACTTGTCCTTCACTTTTCCTTTTGTTCTTATCAAAACCTTAGGCATGTAAGGCTAGGTGTAGACTAGGCATCATTAGCTTATTTTATCTCATAAAATAATTCACCCACTAACACCCATCACTCTCATTATTTCGGTCCATGTACCATAAAATGGACTACCATTTTATTTTGTCAATTTATCATTTGTCACACAATATGTCACATGTAGTATGCTACATGTTATTAATTAATTTTAACGCACATTTATCACATAAATATCATTTTATAAATTAATTATATTACATTCAACAAATTGACTAGTGATACTTGATTACATAAATAAAATGGGTCATTTAATTATAATTCACAACATCTTGTAATTATAATTAACCATTCATTATCATCTCTATTGTTTCACAAACAATAAACAATTTTAGTAATAAAATATTTCAATTACTAAAATAAATCTTATTTAATCCCATTATAATAAGATATCAATATTCTCTCTCTCAAATTGGTTTGTTCAATTTTAAGGAATTGATTAACTTGTATCGTCATACAATTAATCAACTTTACAGATTAGGGCGTCATCCTTTAGGTGTGACCTTAAGGGATCAACTGACCACCACCGTCCCACGACAGTAACGTCAAACTCTAGCAAGCTAATCGTTACCGATTAATGTTGATCAGTTGACTATATAATGAATCATCCCTTACGTATTCTTAAAAATGAGATTTAAACATGTGATTATCATGATCGACAATTGTGATCGCATTATTGTCGGGGACACTCCAACAAGTATGGGGTATCGCTAAGGCTTAAAATCTTACTCAATTCACCAAAAGTGATGCGTCTATTGACATTTGCATGACGAAACTCGATGTGGGTTCTAGTTTCCACCCTTGTAACTTTCAAGGAACTCAAAAATTCCAATGTAAGGGAGGGGTATGTCAATTCTTTCATGGTAAACAATTTACCCTATCCCATAGCCTCAAAGAAGGTTTTGGTTTGTTCAAGAACACCCAACTTAGACAAATCATCTTCACAAATAAACTTTTTAGGCATAACGGTCTTCTTAGCAAAGAGAACAAATTTATCCCTATGAGAGTCGGAAGTGAAAATTACCTCCGGATAATTAGATAATTGCTCAATGACCGGAGTTGTTGATGTTGTAGCTTCCATAGGGGGACCTTGTTGAACCTCCAACCTTGCCTCATGAACTACCAATGCCTTAGACAATTGTTTTGCTTGAAGAGTTTGTTGCCTTTTTGAAAGTGTCTTCTTTGGGGGTGCCTTGTTACCTCCTTTTGTTCTTGCCATTGTTGATTACACCAAAGAGAGATTGAAATCTTCAATTTTTAGTTATGCCCAAATCGATTTAAGATGAAAGAATGTTACTTTGTATCTTAAAAATAGACTCAAAGGTTGAAGATTTTGGTGTTTGAATCAATTTTTGTTGTAAGAGGAGTGATTAATTTTTGTTGTGAGGAAGTTTGGATTTGATTTTGTTGAATTTGGTTGAGGAAATCTTGTTTTGTTGATGTAGAGGATGAGGGTTTTTGGGGTTTTTGTGTAGTGGGTAGTGTTTGAATGAAGAAGAAATGAAAATGAATGAGGGAGTAAGGGTTTAAAAACACCCGTTAAATTTGAAAACAGCAGCAGGGCCGAGCGGATTGGGGTCTGGGACGCTCGGATTCTGCACGATTTGCTTCAGGAAAAGACGCTATGGGACGAGCGTCTTTGTCCAAAGACGAGCGGATTTTTAAATTTGAGACGAGCGGATTCTTCAAAAGACGCTCGGATTCTGTTACAGGGTAATTTCTTAAATTCCAACAGCATAAAGACTAGCGTCTTCTCTGCAAGACGAGCGTCTTATTTCAGACGAGCGGATTCTTCTCTGGGACGCTCAGATTCATCTACAGACCATTTTCTTGATTTTCCACAGCTCAGCCAGACAAGCGGATTGTAACATAAGACGCTCGGATTCTGCCAGACGAGCGGATTCCCTTTTAAGACGCTCGGATTCTTCCCTGTCCACACGGATTCAGGTCCATCCGTGGGGACTGCTTAACCCGTGTCATTTTCATTCTTCAATGCTCGTGTTCTTCATTATGGGGGCACTACAAAGGCATGAATAGCCTAGGCAATTGCTATCCCCACACGAAGTCAAAGCACTACACGTCAATAAAATCATAAGTCCCTCCCTCACTTCTCTCAAAAATGATGAATATCTTGATCAAGGCACAAAGATATAAATCCAAAAATGACAAAAATGCAATGTAAAAATTGAAATGCAAGTTGGGAAGTTAGAATATTTATAAATGGTGGTTTAGGGAGGACGCCACCAAACTCTCATCCAATGTGAGATGTCAAGGGGGCATGTTCAAGGTGTTGTTGATGTTACTCAACACCTTGAAGAAGTAGTCGAAAGCTTGTTCATTATCATGATAAAGATCCTCAATAGATCTTTGCACTTATTGTTCTTCATGATGGTCTTGGTTCATAGCATTACCAATGTAGGGATTGAATATCACTTCGAACTCATCATCCCAAAGACCACAAACTTCGTCTACTTGATCATTAAAAATCTCTTAGAGTTGATAGAGACAACTCTCCTTCTTTCTTGTTTTGGCCAATGAGGCCATCCTCGTCACTTGTTATGGGTGAGCTTTTGAAGCTCTCTTTGTTGCTATTCTTTTGCTCTTTGAATGGAGCATCATCGACTTTCTTTTTCCATTGGAATTCCGACTTCTTCCTATCATCCTTCCGGCTATAGTGATCAACCATAAAGCATGGCTCATGCAAACGGGGAGCTCTCATGGTCTTGTCAAGATTGAATGTTATGCTCTCGTCTCCCACATCTAGAGTAAGCTCTCCGTGCTTCACATCTATCACCGCACCCGCGGTGTGCAAGAAAGGTCGACCTAGAATGATCGGAATATTGGAGTCTTCTTCCATGTCAACAATGACAAAGTCCATCGGAATGAAGAATTTCCCAACTCTCACGGGAACATCTTCCCATATCCCTAACGGTGTATACGTCGATCTATCGGCCATTTGGAGTGTGATGTTGGTACATTTAAGCTCTCCCATCCCTAGCCTTTTACTAACCGAATATGGCATAACACTCACGCTTGCTCCTAGATGACACAAAGCCTTGTTGATCGTGGTGTCGCCAATGGTACACGGTATTGAGAAGCTTCCCGGGTCTTTAAGTTTCGGAGGTGAACTCCCTTGAAGGATCGCACTACTCACCTTAGTGAAGGCGATAGTTTCAAGCTTCCGGATCGACTTCTTTTTCGTAAGGATGTCCTTCATGTACTTTGCATAGGCCGGCACGTGATTGATTAATTCCGTGAAAGGAATCAAGACTTCCAAATTCTTCAAAATTTCTATAAATTTCCCAAGTTGGTCATCGAACATAGGCTTAGCTTAACGACTTGGGAATGGAAGTCTAATCACAATGGGCTCTTTCTCCTTGGCCTTCTCTTCACTTTTCTTTGAAACTTCATCTTTTGTTGGTTCTCCTTCCTTAGAGTTTTGCACAACTTCTTCATTGTCACTAGCTTCCACAACTTCATCCTCAACTTGCTTCTTTGGTCCTTCATACCTCGTACCACTCCTCATGTGAATGGCACTAACTATTTCATGTCTCGAGGGATTACCTTGGGGTGGTAATTGTCCCTTTTGCCTTTGAGAACTCGAAGATGCTAGTTGGGTCAATTGAGTTTCCAACATTTTTGTGTGGGCTAGGATGTTGTTGATGGTGATGTCCTTTGCTTGACTATCCTTTTGCATTTGAGTGAAAAACTCTTGTTGATTCTTTTGCATTTGGAGGACCGCTTTTTTAACATCAAAACCTTGGTCATTTTATTGATTGTATGGAGTTTCATTTTGGTTACGTTGGTTTTGGTTGAAAAAGGGTCTTTGATTTTGGTTTCTCATGGGAGGTGGGGTGTATGGTTGTTGAGGGTTTTGAACATTTTGGCTTTTGTATGAGAGATTTGGGTGAAATTTGGTGTTTTCATTGTAATAATTGGAATAAGGGGTACCACTCTTGTATGCTTGAAAAGCATTCACTTGTTCATTTGTTCCCCTACATTCACTTTGGTCATGCCCCAAAGTTCCACAATTCTCACATATCCCACTTGGGATTGATGAAGATGCTACTATGGCATTAGCACGATGCTTTGGTGATTTTGACGCTTCTTCAAGTTTAGCCATAGCTTTTTCAAACTTCAAGTTAATGGTATCAATATGAGAACTAAGTTGAGCACCCAATTGAGTAATAGAGTCCACTTCATGCTTTCCTCCTCTAGTAGCCTTGCGAGGTCTACTATATTGTGAGTTATGGACCGCCATTTCCTCAATCTTGTTCCAAGTTTGATTATCGTCAACTTCGGTGAACATACCATTTGATCCCATGTTGAGAATGTTTCTTGAGTCTTCATAAAGACCATTCCAAAATTGTTGTACCAAGAACCATTCGCTAAGTCCGTGATGAGGATATGAGCGACAAATTCCTTTGAACCGCTCCCAAGCTTCATACAAAGATTCTTCATCCCTTTGCTTAAAACCCGTAATTTGAGCTCTTAGCATGTTAGTCTTTTCCGGAGGGTATAATTTTTTGTAGAAAGCTAGAGCCAACTTCTCCCAAGAGTCAATTCCAAGAGTAGCCTTATCAAGGCCTTTCAACCATTGTTTTTCGGTGCCGATTAGAGAAAAAGGAAATAAGACCCATCGAATTTGGTCTTGAGTCACACCGGTTTGTGAAATCGCATCACAATAGTCACAAAAAGTCTCCATGTGAGAGTGGGGGTCTTCACTAGGCATCCCTCCAAATTGGCTTCTTTCGACTAATTGGATAAATGCGGATTTGGCAATGAAATTTCCGGTTAAGTGTTGTGGTGTGGGAGTATCATTGGGTAGGTTCTCCTCGGTTGGTACGGAATGTGATGAATATTTAGGCATTGTGGGTTGATTTTGTGTTGGATTTGGTGTTGGGTTCTCCTCACCTTCTCTTGCAAAAGGGTTGATGAACTCAATAGTATTTGTTTGAATATCTACAACCTCACCTATACCTCTCAAAGTACCTCTAGCAAGTCTTCTATTGGTTGTCAAAGTCCTTTCAATTTCGTGATCAAAGGGTAACAAGTTACCTTGTGATCTTCTAGACATGCAAAATATCAAACAACTTGAAAACAATTAGAACAAACATTGAGGAGTTTTACTTCCCCAAGGCAAAGAGAGACACAACTAATAACAATCTAAGAAAATCAAATCAAGTTAACACCGTCCCCGGCAACGGCGCCATTTTTGGTCGTACTCACTTGGAGGTTTTGTTTTCGGTTACTTGTCGTTAAGAGCACCTAGACCAAAACAATATTTATAACTTCACAAACAACTCTACTATTAGTAAAGAGGCAAGTAAAGGTCGGATCCCAAGGGACGGGTATTGATGTAGGATTTTCGATTGCAAGTAGCGGTGTCTAGGGGTGTCACAATTTGGGTTGACATGAGAAGATCACTAAACTAAATAGCAATAAAAGTAAACAAGCAAGATGATTAAAATGAGATGTAAACAATTGATTAAAAGCACTAGGGTGTCATGGGGTCATAGGGATTCATGGGAATTGATCATACAAACATGTTCTCAAATTATAAGCAAGCAATTATTATTGTGATGGATCGAGTTGGTTTATATCTTACAATCCTAGGAAGGTTTGGGTGCCAGAGCCGAATTGATTAGATTGTACAACACCTACAAGTCGACTTAGTCCTCCTTACTCAACTATATGCATGGTCTAATGAGACTCGAGTTGGTTTATGTCTTACAAGTCTCATTGAAAAGGTAAGTGATGGGTAAAAAATGCAAGGATTCATAGGCTCGCATTTCATCAAACATAACATGTGCATAAGTTGAGATCACAACAAGCAAGCAAATAAACTATGAAAACATATTAATTTAAGCATGAATCATCCCCCATGTTGATTTCCCCTAATTACCCATTAACCCTAGTTAAGGAAACTACTCACTCATTATCAAGTTTAACATGTTAACAAGGTTGTCAATCACATTAACAAAGCAAAACATGATGAATAAATGAAGATGATTAATAATAATTAAAAAGGGATTAAGAGAATTATACCTACTAATGATTCCAAAATAAAGCAAAGAATAATAGAAGTACTTGATGATTGATTCGAAGGTTGTCAATCTCCCAATAATAACCCAAATAATCTTCAATTACCCAAAATAAAAGATGAACAAAAGAGAGATTAAGGAAATGAGATTTGTATTAATATTTGATTAGAAGTTGATTACAAGATTAAGAAGAGATTAGAATGATATAAACTACACTAAAGATTGATAAGAAGAACATGATTATATAATTAGACTAATGGGGTATTTATAGTGGGGATTAGGTACACAAATTAGGGTTTGCTAAGGGCTTAAATGACGATTAAGTCTTTGAGGAATCGCTCCTCTCAAAGGAGATGCCGGTCTCCTTTTTGTCGGTCTTTCATAAATATGCGCATCTTTCATGGAGCATGAAGAAAGGACGTATGGGACTGTAAGGGAATCCGAGCGTCCAAGGTGTCGGGACGGGCGGATTCCTGGTGGGTGGATGGGCGGATTGTTGGGCAGGACGAGCGGATTGTGGCGTTGCTGGACGGGCGGATTGATGGAGAAGACGCTCGGATTCCCCTCGTCTTGGACGTGCGTATTCTTGGTTGGACGGGCGGATTGTGTCACAGCTCCCTTTTCTTCTTTTCTTCTTCCAATAATCCTCCGGGATTTAGTCGGGGATGCAAGGATTTCTTCATCATTGCCCATCTACTATGATATGTACAAAAAGTCTTCTAGTCTTGTCTTCTCTTTTATGCTTGGTCATTAGATTCGATCAATTTAGCTCTATTTTGCCATGAAAATGCAAGGTTTGCACTCCTCTCCTACCAAGGCAACAAACCTCAAAGAATATGCAAAACAAAGGACTAAAGATAGTAAATGACCCAATTATGCACTAAAAAGCATAGGAACGAGGCTAATTCGGGGACTAAATGTGCTCAAATAATGGTCACATCAGTGTGCAAAGTGGTAAAGTCTAGGGGTACCACATGAATTTTCTGTAAGAAATATCAATAATCACAAAGAATTCCAGCTCCACGGCCTTCATCAATGGCACTCCCCCTTAGCTGGTGACACGTCTTCACTGACATAGTCATCGGAAGACAAGCAGAAAGACGGAAGAAGCAAGATCTTCAGAAATATCAATAATAAAAAAGAATTCCAACCCCAGGGTCTTCATCAGTGGCACTCCCCCTTACCTGTTGACATGAGCTTACTTACAAATTCATCGGAAGAAAAGCATAAAGACGGAATAAGCAAAGAGAAGCTGTCTGAATAAGGAAAGAGGAGCTGTCAGATAGTCGGAAAAAAAATAAAGTAAAAAATTAATTAATAAATAAAATGAGAAAGGGAAAGATATTGATAATATAGATATAAAAGGTGAATGCGTAAGAGGAATTAAGGTAGAGGATGTGGAAAAGAGTAGATCAAAATAAGTATCAACAGGAAGAAGGAAAAGTACACGTAAACCAATTAAGACAGTCACCTGGCAACCTAAAGACGCTAACAGTAAAGAAAAGACCACGTTAAAGGTACTGTAGGCAAGAAAACTGTTGGGAAATGTGTCCTCAACAATAGTGCGATCACATGATTTAAATATCATTATTAAATCTCATGCCAAGAATACGAAAGGGATGATACATTACATATATAGTCAATCGGTCCACACATATCGGTAATGATTGGTCAAGGCTAGAGTTTGACATTATCGTCGTCGACGGTGGTGATCAGTTGATCCCTTGAGGTCACACCTAAAGGACGATTCCCTTAATTGAAAAGGTTAATTAGTTGTATACCGATACAGATTAATTAATTCCTTAAAATTGAACAATTCGATTTGTGAGAGAGAATATTGATATCTTATTGTAATGGGATTAAATAAGATTTATTTTAGTAATAAAATGCTTTGTTGCTAAAATTATCTATTGTTTGAGAAACAATAAAGATAAGAATGAATGGTCAATTATAATTACAAGAAGTTGTGAATTATAACTATATGACCCATTTTATTTATGTGATCAAGTATCACTAATCAATTTGTTGTATGTAATTTAATTAATTCATGAAATGATATTTATGTGATAAATATACATTAAAATTAATTAATAACATGTAGCAAACTACATGTGACATATTGTGTAACAAATGACAAATTGACAAAATAAAATGGTAGTCCATTTTAAGTATATGGACCGAAAATGGAGGGTGTGTTAGTGGGTTTTGGTTGTTTTATTTTATTTGATAAAATAAACATAATGATGACTACTCTTGACTAGCCTTACAACCTACACCACTTTCTTACACACCTATATTTTTGATAAGAGTAAAAAGAAAAAGCAATGATGCTCCTTGGGCTTGAGTTGGGCGGCCACACTACTCTTAATTGAGTAGTGTTGGTTCTTTTCTATTCTTCTTACACTACCATTCAATATACATGCAAAATGTTCATGAATTTTCTCTCTTCTCTCTCCTTAATATTCATTAAAAAGATGAGCATTTGATTCAAATTGTTCATATAAATTACTAAGATTACTAGAAGTAGTATATGAGTATTAGTAATAGATTTTAAGGTAAACTACAATACAAACATCTAGTACATGTTTATTTGTGGGATTAAGGGATTGTCTTGGGTGCTACTAATTGGAGAATCTCTACTTTGGGATTTTGTATGTTCATCCATTATAGGAAAGCTCAAGAACTAACAAGAAGGAGATCTTGTTGGTGCCCAATATGACCGAATTTCATGGTGAGAAAATGTTTTCTTATCTTCTTTTGTTCTAGTTTGCATGCATAAAATCCAACTTTAATTTTATGACAAATTAAATTAAAACATATATGAGTATGTTAGTATTTATATAGATCTACATTTCCTTCAATCGGTATCAAGAGCCACGGTTGTTTGCATGCAAATCGGTTAAAAGTTTTTCCGAGTTATAAGAATAACAAATAAAACTTGTAAAATTTATGTTATTATGAGATATCACGAAATTAATTAATGCATGTTAATATGTCTGGTCCTAAAATGTTTTAGGATATTTTGGTTAATTTTGCGGATTTTTATTGTTCATAATTTACAATAATGGCATTTAAATGTGATTTTATGAGTAAAAATGTCATTTTTGGTCTAAAATTAGCTATACTTCGAATTTGCCATTGATTTTTGGATATGTTGTCACATATATTATTTTGAGATAACCTGTAAATTTTCATAATTTTTGGACTTGTTATGCTCGAAAAATGATTTTTTCATTATTAAATTCGGATTTAGGTGAAAAATAGGTTAATATGAGTTAAATTTCGAATCTGGTCATAGAAAATTAATATGTTGTCACATGCAATTTTACAAGATGTGTGTAAAATAATTGGCTATAAATAAGGCTTTTTGCATGATTTATGAATTTTTGAAGAAAAAATAGCATAAATAGTGACATTATTAGTGGAAAATTAATTCAACATAATCTATGACTTAAGAAAAACGTGTAATGTTGCATTTTATTATCTTTTTCAGATCTAAAATTGAAAAGTTAATGAAAATAATTTTTCCATGTTTTTATGATTATTTTATTAAAAAATCGATAAACCGCAACATTGTTTTTCCGGAAAAATTTCGAACTTTTTAACCTAAGATTTTGAACATTATGAGTGTCATGGAATTTTTCCAGAATGTTCATGAATTTAAATTTCAAATTTCAAATTTATTTGAAATTTTGTGATTTATTTGAAGTTTATGGCTTATTTTTGTAATTTTTGGTCCATTTATGAACAATTTTATAAAATATGGGTTAATTATGGTCAAATTATTAGTGAAGACTATATTTTGAGTCCTAAGAGGTTAGGGTAATTAACTTATGCATAAATATGAGTTTATGTATTTTTGTGATTATAAAAATGTTGAAATCAAGCAAATCCGTAAAAACCGAGTAATATACGATATTGGCTAATTAAAGGCGATTTAGCATAAAATTGAGCATGTTCATACATATTGTAATGCTGCATTTTCTTTATGATTGTCATAATTTTAATTTATGTAATTTTTGAATTATGTAATTTTACTTAGTATGGCCTTAGTTTTTAATTGGTATTTCCCGAAATGTATGGGAATATCGATTCGGTTGTAATTTTTATTGTGATCTCGTATCACCGTTTTGTAATTTAATAGATTTATTTTATTTTAGTTACAAATGTATAATAGGAAATTATGTAATTTATTATGTAATTTTTATTCATTCCGGAGTTCCCAAAGACGGATTTCTTCAAGAATGGCGATACATAAAGACGGTGTTACCTCGAGATGCGTGCCACAACCGAAGTTCAAGGGACCAATGGAGTTGGTTTCCGAATATGTAATAGTTAAATAGTTTTTCTATTTTAGGAAAGGCCATACTAGGATTTATTTATTTTTATGCTTGCATTTTATTTTATGTCGCATGCATCGCTAAATCGCCATAACTAAACATGCATTGTCATTTTATCGAGTTTATCAACCGTGTCAATTCGAATTATCGTAGTTCACCGCTTTAGTTCACTTAAAACGTGATAGATAATAAATTGACATGACCTCTCGCTAAAATAATTAATTGAGACATAGCCTTACCAAATAGTAGAAACCATGAAAACCTATTTCGCGAGGGAGTGCGCTCGGCTACCCCGGGGTACAAACCTTGTTACGTAGGGGAAGTGGGTGATAAATGTCTATCCACCGAATTCATGTTGATAAAGGTTGCATCGGCTACCCCGTGCCTAACTTAATGTGGGTTTGGATAATGGACACATTTATTCGAAATTTGGATTGAACTCAACAAAAGTTATTGATAAGGGTTGCATCGGCTACCTCGTGCCCTTGTTGATGTGTTTTGGGCTATAGATAAACATTAGAGTAATTTTATCAACCAAGAGTTCTAAAAGTAGAATCGATTAAAAAGTTAATCTACCGAGTTATATTGATGAAGGTTGCATCGGCTACCCCGTTCCTAAGTTGATATGAATTTGGGTCTTGGAATCATTTATCATAGTTGGGTAGAGGTCACTATGTAAATGCTATACTTGTTTTTCAAGTATTAATAAAACGATAAATGTTAAGTTTTCCAATATTCCGTTTTTATATTGTTCTATTTCTTTACCACAATTCATATACGATATCATTTCGTTTTTGATTCAAAACTCCATTAAAACATCGTAACTAAAGACAAATATGAATTTGCTTCTAAAACCTCATATGAACCATTGCTAAGGATCTCTTGTAAAGAGTATAGATTAAAGTTATTCATTATCAAACAGGTTTTTGATTCTTGACTAACACATCTACTTACAATGGATTATTTTTCATGTACTTAAATGAATTAAGTACCTTGAAGCGATAAATTGTTTTGGTAATTAGTTTTGTCAAGAATTCGTAATTGACCAAAATAACGCAACCACTTCAATGAAAGTTTTAAGACTAAAACGAACAAATGAAGAGTGAATCTTCATGAATTCAATTTTGCTTCTCAAAGCAAAGACTCATTGAATTAAGTTGGAGCATTCTCTTAAACCGTTAAGATGAGGACGAGGTTCAAGAAGTAAGGATTATAATGGAATTGATAAAAGGTAATGTTAAAGGTAAAGTTGTTGAGAATGACGATACTAAACCTATCAATCCCGACCGATAAAGTTTCCATTGTCCTAAATGTTTGACACAAGAAAGGAAACTACCCCAAATTATTGAAGAATCAACAAGTTAGTTGTGGGACATCTAATGGGACCTTCTTCGTTAAATGTTTATTTGATTAAACATAATTTTGCTAGTATTACTTCGTCAATATTAGAAACCGGTGGTGGTTTTCATCATTATGTTTGATACATAGGATGATTAGAATATGACGACTAGCAACAATGAAGTCAAGAAATAGAGTCATTGTGTACTAAATCTAGTTTTCGGGTTTGGAGTTGTACTTAATTGTGACTATTAAGTACATAAACTCTAAATAAGAATACAATTTGTTAAAGATACAAAAGAGGTTTCACTTTTGTGACCCTATACACCATGATTTGATGTATGGCTAGCCCATCATCAAGGTGATTATATTCTAAACCAAACTAGAATAATATATCATTAAGATGATGCAAGACTCAAAATTGGTAACCCAAGATTAAACCTTAAAATTTTGGAATGATGAACGCAAAGAGTTATCGAGTACTCTTGAAACCACTAGATTGTTAATGGTATATGCGTATCTTGTATTCAAAGCAAGATGTCTCGTGCCTTTTGGTTGAAAAGGAGATCGAGGTTATAAATCATTGATCCATAATAGGTTGATCATTCTCTTTTACCAACGATTTAAGTTGACGCTAATGTGTTAACTTAATAAGGTAAATAGAAAATCTTTAAAGAAGTTTAAAGAGTTAAAGAAATCACGATTTAGTCGTGATGGGATTATCAAAGTGGAGACTTTGATATAAGCCAATGGAAATGTGATCTAATATCACAAGTTAATCTCTCTTAGCACGCATTATGAAATAATGTGTGATTGGATAAGAAATCAAACGCTATTCGATATGGTTTGGACTTCAATCAAGTTACTTTGAGTTACTTGATTCTTTTGGGGATTTTATCATTTTTGTCTAAATTATTTTTCCACTAAATCAAATCATATGAGATATGAAATGGTAAGGGTACCATGTTTGTAAGTTTTCACAAAAAACAAATGCTCATTTTTCCCTTTTCAATTATCACGAGTACACCGGGTTTGTGGCTCGTGAAGCTGTCTTTCTAAAATGCAAGTTTATTTCTAGAAGACAGAGTGGGAGAAAATTATTCAAGAGCCACAAAGAATGTTATGTCGCAAGAAACTTGTATTTCTTGGCTACATGAGACGTTTTGTGTAAAATATTCAAGAGCCACAAAGAATGTTATGTCGCAAGAAACTGGTATTTCTTGGCTACATGAGACGTTTTGTGTAAAATATTCAAGAGCCACAAAGAATGTTATGTCGCAAGAAACTGGTATTTCTTGGCTACATGAGACGTTTTGTGTAAAATATTGTTTCTTTAAAACCTAGGAGGTTAAATTCGTCACTTGTTAAAAATGATGAATTCATGCTACTTTTAAGAAAGAAAAGAGCTTATAACTTACAAAAGAAATTGTTTGATTTAAAGTTGATTACTTCTAGAAAGTAATGAACATATGACTTACATGAGAGTGTTTAAGTCACAACTCAATACAAGACTTAGAGTCATAAAAATCCGAATCAAAAGGGCTTGATTAGTGACAAAGGGTTTTGCACTAATAAAGAGATATTTCAAAGCAAAATTGGTTGCAAAGGGTTTTGCACTAATTGAAATGATTAAGTCTATTTGGATCTTCTTAGGGATTGTGTTTCATTATGAGGTTATGAAATACATAGCGAGTGAATCTAAAACCCACTTCTTCAATAGAAGCAATGTATTCAATACATGTCATAAGTTTTATAGATTCTTGCAATCCTAAGATAATGTGAAACTTAAGAGAGGATCTTAAGTAGGACATCAATGAGTTAGAATCAACATTTTGATCATGTGATAAAACATTTCTCGATAAGTCGAGAAGTTGTGTTTATACATGGAGTTTAGTGGGAGTTACGGAATTTTTAATTAGTCCGATATGTGGATGACATATTGATCATTGAGAATGATTTAAGACTTTTGGAGTATTATAATACATCTTGAATATCTGGATTTATGAAGATAAATCCACATGATATTAGCGTCAAGAAGAAGTCTTATGTTGATAAGATTCATGACTAGTTCAATTAAATTGAACATATTTGATTGATTTCATTTGCTTCCGCTGCCGAATCAATTAAAAAGAAATGATGTATAACACTTCATATGCTTTGAGTATGATGAACTGTTTTCAAAATCGAATTTAAGTCATCTTTACCAAGTAAGCTATAAAGATTACCCTTAAGTGCTTGCAGAAGCATTAAGGCTATGATGCAAAGTGTTTATGATGCAATTTTGTGTAAGGGTGTTACACAAGTGACAATTGACAATTGAGATTGCGCATGGTTTCTGACAAAACCATAATCAAAACACACTAGGATGGTTAAGATACCATTGTGGCAATGTTAATTAAGAAGTAGATTTTCTAGAATCGTTCTAGGCAATAAAGAACAGTGAGAGATTTTTATAACGGAAATTGAGTACACTTGCGATCATGAGATGTGCAAGAAACATGAGTCCCGCACACTTGTGAAAACAAAGGGGAGCTATTCTTAGGCTAGAGGGCCTATGTCTTGATTGGATCTCGACACGTACTCAGAAAGTTTTGTAATGCAAATGTATACATTACAAAGGAAAACGAGTATGTAGTGAGGTTGAGTAAGGTACAAGAAATTGATAAAACCTACTAACCAAAGCCTTCTCAAAGGCTAAACATGATGAGTCATGTCATTTCAATTGAATTGAAATGAACAACTATGTACAAGATCAAATTAGATTATAGAACATGAAATAGTAATCAGGCATTGACTATTCATATGTGATAATCGCATTTGTCGTTCGAGTTTTACTTTAAAACTCTTTTATTATACTTTGTTACATCCAAACGGGTTGTAGAGACAATTGAACCCCGTTAAAGTGAACACGGATTAGCATTGTATTCGCCCATAGTCACTTATATGAGGTGACGTCTCGAAGTGACTAGAGTGTGATGCGATTGATGGCAAGTTCAAGTGTCATACAGTCATGTGAGATGACTAGTCGATCACATAGGCAGACTGTTAGGAACACTTTGTCGGGCAAAGACCTCTTATAGAGTTCTGGCAAATTTTTAAAGCCTGGTCGTGGCGAGAGCTACTATAGTATTCTAATGAGTCGATTCTTTGACTAAAGACTATTCGCCTAAGATGGCACAGTTTCAGATTAACTTTGATTTGTGTTACTACGACCTTCGTAAATGGGGTCAAATGGGCATATTTTGGGTTATGATGGCTGTGGCTAGTCGAAGGGAATAAGTGCGATAGGAATTGTCCACCCCCTTGTCAGGGTTAAAACAATATCTCAGGGCCACTCGAGGAGTAATGAACTGGAAATGCGTGGCCACGCTCGGAAGGTATCCATGGTGGATAAATTCCGGTCAATCAGTTATTCTCCAGATCGAGGAAACCACTCTCGATATGATCACTTGCAAGTACGACCCGAAAGACACCTTGCATTGAGTGGGAGATAGTAATAGGACAAGAGAATTGGTGACGCACACTTGTCGAGGACAAGTGGGAGATTGTTGGGAAATGTGTCCTCAACAATAGTGCGATCACATGATTTAAATATCATTATTAAATCTCATGCCAAGAATACGAAAGGGATGATACATTACATATATAGTCAACTGGTCCACACATATCGGTAATGATTGGCTGGCTAGAGTTTGACATTACTGTCGTGCGACGGTGGTGATCAGTTGATCCTTTGAGGTCACACCTAAAGGACGATTCCCTTAATTGAAAAGGTTAATTAGTTGTATACCGATACAGATTAATTAATTCCTTAAAATTGAACAATTCGATTTGTGAGAGAGAATATTGATATCTTATTGTAATGGGATTAAATAAGATTTATTTTAGTAATAAAATGCTTTGTTGCTAAAATTATCTATTGTTTGAGAAACAATAAAGATAAGAATGAATGGTCAATTATAATTACAAGAAGTTGTGAATTATAACTATATGACCCATTTTATTTATGTGATCAAGTATCACTAATTAATTTGTTGTATGTAATTTAATTAATTCATGAAATGATATTTATGTGATAAATATACATTAAAATTAATTAATAACATGTAGCAAACTACATGTGACATATTGTGTAACAAATGACAAATTGACAAATTAAAATGGTAGTCCATTTTAAGTATATGGACCGAAAATGGAGGGTGTGTTAGTGGGTTTTGGTTGTTTTATTTTATTTGATAAAATAAACATAATGATGACTACTCTTGACTAGCCTTACAACCTACACCACTTTCTTACACACCTATATTTTTGATAAGAGAAAAAAGAAAAAGCAATGATGCTCCTTGGGCTTGAGTTGGGCGGCCACACTACTCTTAATTGAGTAGTGTTGGTTCTTTTCTATTCTTCTTACACTACCATTCAATATACATGCAAAATGTTCATGAATATTCTCTTTTCTCTCTCCTTAATATTCATTAAAAAGATGAGTATTTGATTCAAATTGTTCATATAAATTACTAAGATTACTAGAAGTAGTATATGAGTATTAGTAATAGATTTTAAGGTAAACTACAATACAAACATCTAGTACATGTTTATTTGTGGGATTAAGGGATTGTATTGGGTGCTACTAATTGGAGAATCTCTACTTTGGGATTTTGTATGTTCATCCATTATAGGAAAGCTCAAGAACTAACAAGAAGGAGATCTTGTTGGTGCCCAATATGACCGAATTTCATGGTGAGAAAATGTTTTCTTATCTTCTTTTGTTTTAGTTTGCATGCATAAAATCCAACTTTAATTTTATGACAAATTAAATTAAAACATATATGAGTATGTTAGTATGTATATAGATCTACATTTCCTTCAAAAACAGCCTAAGACAAGCAATAAGAATCAGGAAAAACCTCTATGCCTGCGCTGAAATCTGTAGTGCTCAGCAACATAAAATCTGAACCAAAAGGTGATTCGACATGTCAAAGGTCGCCCAAAAGACACCCTGGTAATCTGCAAGGTAAGCAAAGAAAGTGTCAAAAATAAGGGTCCTCACTAATGACACTATACGCCACGTGACCGCATATACACAGTATACTACCAGGGAAAGATAAGCAAGACGGTTTTAAAAATTTCAGACACAATCAGTACCAGACAAATAAACCAGTGGAGATCAGGCAAAAGAAATAAAAACTTGTGGTTTGGCGTTACCGATTCAATCAGCAACCTCAAAGCATTGCTAAGATCAGATCATCGCTCCCCTCCAGATGCGCCAGAACTGTAATACCAACAGTCCAGCACCCCTTAAGTTCAATTAAGATCAAAATAACAATCAGCAATTAGAAGGGACATATAAACAGCAACTTGAAGGCACTACAAGCAACTAAGTGTTCGGCTTCAAAGTACAACAAGTAAGTAAAGCATATGTAAACAAACTAACACAATTAACGAAAAGAAGAAAAAAAACCTTTTTGACTGCTCTTGCATCAGTAACATTTAGCACCATAGAGTTCGGTATGAAGAGGTCTTGGACTACATGAAGCCCATGAACCTGAAAGGAAACTACAAGGATATGAGGAAAATAAGGAATGTCTTGAGATCTTCAGAAATATCAAAAACCACAAAGAATTCTAGTCTAGGGCATTCATCAATGGCATTGCCCTTAACCCGTGACGCGTGTTCACTTACCAATTCACCGGAAGAAAAGCAGAGAGACGGAAAAAGCAAAGAGGAGCTAGCGGATAGCCATTTGGGTTGTAGCTAGGGCGGAAAATGCAACACATAGATTCTGCCCCCATGGCTTCACCAATGGCCCCTCCATGCCCTGTGACCACGTTTACAAAAAAAAAAACCTACAAGAAACGAAGAAAGACGGGAATGGAAATAACAGGCTCAATCAACTCTCCCCAACTAAACCAGTTCAAATAAAGCCATTGAAACCAAGGCCGATGCTCTATCAAATAAAAACTCCAAATAAGCAAACTAAAAACACATGAAAACCTAAACTAAGCGGCAATACCAAAAACACAACAACCCTTGAACGCACCATTCAAAGCAATAGCCCTAGTACATAAGCACCTCCTAAAAGCTAAATAAGCTAATGCAAACTACAACACCATGCTCATACCAAATCTAGCCCCAAGATCACGTCCATAATTCGAGCCTCAGGATCTTTGCAATAATAATGAGATCAAAAATAAACACAATAATAATAATAATAATAATAATAATAATAATAATAATAATAATAATAATAATAATAATAATAATAATAATAATAATAATAATAATAATAATAATAATAATAATAATAATAATAATAATAATAATAATAATAATAATAATAATAATAATAATAATAATAATAATAATAATAATAATAATAATAATAATAATAATAATAATAATAATAATAATAATAATAATAATAATAATAATAATAATAATAATAATTGTAATGGTTGTAGTAATAATAATGCAATAATAACAACAAATAACAATTGAAAACAAATCTAACAATAGCGTATTCAAATTGTAAGACACTCCCCAAAAACGAAATTGCCAATCAATAGCAGAAATAAGTAAAACCCCAGAAAACAATGAGTAAAATAACTATCAACGAGATGAAGGAAAAACGATAATGGAAATAAGGAAAAGCCAGAAAACAACGAAGAGTGGAATAATCAACAACAAAAGAAGAAAATTGATAATGACGTAACAAAAAAATAATAACGAAAGCAAATTGAAATAAACAAAAAAATGGAATTCGGAGAAAATGCCTTTGAGAGGATTATCGATGATCGATTAGAGTTGCTAGGTTTTGTTTACGGAGTTGTATTGAGAAGTGAGAAGAGAGTTGCGGATGAAAATGAGTATTTAGAAGTTAGAATGATACAAAGAATGAGAACAAAAAGCTGTGGCTGTGAGTGAGGGAGAAAAGGAGGGAGGAGATTTAAAGGGGTGGAATCCAACGGTAGAGGAGGGAACTTGGTTGACACTATGCATAGCTACAGTGCCACAAAGTTCCCTCTTTTTAAGGGCTTTCTTGGAATCAATGGAATAATGCGGGGGTAAACTTTAATTGGGTGATAACTACTGCGGAAGTTAATTACTTGGGTAATGAGTTCATTGATGATATGTTTCGCATATAAGGTTAATGTATTACCCCTTCATGAGGGTAATAGATTCATGAGGTGAATAATTACGCTCATGCCAAATGTAAGGAGCTGCACTTTTAGCCGCAACAATTCCTGAGAATTGCACACGCGATCCTTTCACTTCAAGCCCTTAGATTTCTTCTTTGCACTCATATATTTTCATTTCTGTTTTTAGTTTCATTTAGTAATCCAAGATTACTTCCTGCATGCCGAATCTTGGAGTCCTGTTTTTAGTTTAAGATACGTTTTTAGATGTTTTCAAAATGTATCGCTATTCTGCACAATCAATTTATCCTACTACAGGACTCAAACTCTTAAATTTGCCTCTATGAGAGGTGCTAGTACATCGAAACCGCTTCTCATCCTTAAGTTTGATATTGCTTGTTACTTGCTTTCAATAATCATATTGCTTACTTTTATTGCTTCCGTGTGCCGGACTTTGATAATCGTGGCGAGGATTCCCGACACATGCCAACCGAGACCGATTACGAATGCATTAGTGATCCTTGACTAGTGCTTGACGCTCCCGCTTGCATTCTTGTCATGTGTTATATTGGTGTGCGCCACGTTCCGGCTCAAAGTCCTGGACCGTGACATTTGGTATCAGAGCTCGGTCTTCACGACGAGCTGTTGTATACGATGATGGGAAAGACCGCAGAAGCGAGTGGGAACAAACGAGAAACCAGGGCCCGGGTGTCGGCCTTAGAGAAGCTACTTGAAGAGAAAATTCCGTATTTGGAAGGACTCGTGGCGAGTCTCGGAAGCACTCACCAAGTCGCAGATAAGACGGTAAAGAGGCATGAGGCTCGCTTTGAAGCCGTAAATAAGACGATAAAGGAGCATGAGGCTCGGTTTGTCGCTGTAGAGGCATCGATCCCGCGTGAGTTCGCGGAAGAGAAGGGCTATGTCCACGAGAGACTCGGATAGCTTGAGAACATGTGTAACACATTGATGAAAATTGCCGCAGACAGGAATTTTGGGACTCCCAAGGTGAAGCCGCCTAAACCTCAAAAGTATAGTGAGGCGAGAGATTCGAAAGAAGTTGATAACTTCCTCTTCGACATGGAGCAATTCTTCCGAGCAAGTGCCCTCGACGAGACGCTGAAAGTCACTACGGTGAGGATGTACCTAATCGATGATGCCAAACAATGGTGGCGCTCCAAATACGCCGAGATTGAGGCAGGGAGCGTGGTGTTGGAGTCATGGGACGATTTCAGACGACTCTTTAAGGAACTATTCTATCCGGAAAATAACGAATTCCTAGCTCGAAGAAAACGCAAGAGCTTGAAGCATACATGTTCCATCCGAGAGTATGTAAAAGCCTACTCGATGTGTATGCTGGAGATAACTGATATGATCGAGAAGGATCGCGTGTTCGAGTTTGTCGATGGTTTTAAGGAGTGGGCTCAATGAGAGATCATGCGACAGAGACCCGAGTCCCTCTCCGCTGCAATGACCACGACCGAGAGACTAGTTGATTACTATACCGAGCGTGAAGCTGCTCAAACAAAGGTATTTCTGCGACAAGTGGAGGCAACCCCAGATTTGGAGGAAACACTTCCCAAACCAGAACTCTTCCTACGGGAAACTACCGATTCCGTCCAGGAGGAGATAATAGAAGGTGGGGGAAAGCTAATTCCACCCCAACTTCCTCAAAAGGGAGCACGTCGGAATCGTCTACTACTAGGAACCCGTTTGCTTGTTTCTTATGTAATGGACCACGCCAAATGTCTGAGTGCCCACACCAGGGGGAGTTCAACACTCTCCAGAAGAACATATCAATGATGTCGATGAAACTAAACCCCAAAGGGACGGACCTAGAATCAGACATAAGGGACGATAAGGAGTCTAGTGAATAGGGATAAGTGGCGCGGATGGGCGTGGTGCGCATAATGTGTTGAATGGGAAAAGGCATCGACCATTTTGTGGCCAAGTCTACTGAGCTCATGTATGTGGAAGTACGAATTAACGGAATTTGCACTCATGCCATGATCGACATGGGAGCCTCCTACAGTTTTGTCACCCGGGATGAAGCAAAACGGGTCGGGATAAAGCTAAACTGAGAAGTAGGTGGTATGAAGGCTGTCAACTCCAACGCTAAGCCGATCCAGGGCATAGCCAAAGATGTAAAGATTAAGATGGGTGAACATAGCAGAAAGCTCAACGTCACCAGTGTCCCGATGGATGACTTAAAGATCGTCCTCAGATTGGATTTTCAAAAGCGTACACCGACCATCGTGGCACCCCACAATGGTTCCCTTATGATGGTCGGGTCAAACCCTTGTTTGGTGAAGGCCGTGGGAGGATATTGCAAGATGAAGGGACCCCTCCTTTCGACGATGCAATTGAATAGAGGACTCCAAAAGGGTGAGCCGACTTACTTATGTACCGTGTCAATGAAAGAGGAAACTTCAGCTAAATCGGACGAACCATCTATAAAGCAGGTGCGGGATGTCAACAAGGATTTGATGCCAGACCAGTTACCTATGAGCCTTCCACCCCGGCGCTCGGTAGACCATTATATTGAATTACTTCCAGAGATAAGACCTCTTGGTCGAGGGCCATGCCGCATGGTGCCTCCGGAATTAGCTGAACTCCGAAAGCAGCTTGGTGATTTGATTCCCCGAGGGTCAATTTGACCTTCTAAAGCTCCTTATGGTGCCCCCATGCTCTTTCATTAAAAAGAAGACGGTAGTCTGATATTGTGTATCGACTATCGGCCTTAAACAAGTTGACTATGAGAAATCGCTACCCCATTCCTTTGGTAGCGGACCTATTTGATCAGTTCTAGGGCAATGTGTACTTCACCAAGTTAGATCTGAGATCTGGTTATCATCAAGTTCGAATTGCCGAAGGAGATGAGCCAAAGACAGCTTGTGTAGCGAGGTATTGGTCTTTCGAATGATTTGTCATGCCTTTTAGGTTGACGAACGCACGCTGATGAATCACGTATTCCATGAGTACTTGGAAAAATTCATGGTGGTGTACCTGGATGATATCGTTGTGTACAACCACTCTTTGGCTGAACACGTAGAACACATGAGGCTTGTGTTCGCAAAACTACGAGACAATCACTTATTTGTCAAAAAGGAGAAGTGTGATTTTGCCCAACCTGAAGTCAAATTTCTCGGCCACATTGTGGGAAAAAGGGAACTTAGAATTGATCCGAAGAATATTACAGCCATCAAGGAATGGGACACCCCAAGAAACGTGTTTGAGCTTCGCTCTTTCTTGGGGCTAGCAAACTACTATCAGGGATTCATTCGAGAGTATTCAAAAATAGCCGCCCCACTAACCGATTTGATGAAAAAGGATGTCAAGTGGGAGTAGTCTATCGACCGGAGAAGGGCTTTTGAGAGGCTCAAGGAAGGGGTGATGCAGGCGCCTATCTTGGCGCTGCTGGATATCACAACACCCTTTCAAGTAGAGAAAGATGCATCTGATTATTCCCTTGGGGCAGTACTCCTCCAAGAGGGTCACCCAGTGGCCTTTGAGAGCAGAAAGTTGAATATGGCCGAGACTCGGTATGCTGTCCAAGAGAAAGAACTTCTCGCTATTGTTCATTGTCTGCGGGGATGGAGACACTATCTCTTGGGATCGAAGTTCATCGTCAAGACTGATAACACCGCGGCATCCCACTTCCTGACTCAATCTAAACTCAACAGCCAACAAGCTAGATGGCAAGAGTTGTTAGCGGAGTTCATTTATCGACCGAGAGAAGCGAATAGGGTTGCTGATGCCCTAAGCCGTAGGTGTGACTTGACTGTAGTGCATATGATTGCTTACTTGTCCACTACTAAAGTGGTCACAGATATTCGAGCTAAGGTCAATGAACACCTCGACTAAGACCCAGTGGAGAGGACTCTGAAACAGTTGGTCTTAGAAGGGAAGTCTCGCAAGTTTTAGCTGGAAGATGGACTTCTATTCACAAAGGGACATCGGATATTTGTCCCCAAGGCGACAGGATTGAGGAAGATTCTACAACAAGAGTGCCATGATACCTTATGGGCGGGTAACCCGGGATGGCAAAGAACTTTATACCTATTGAAGAGGAGCTACTATTGGCCGAAAATGAAGGATGATGTGATGGATTATACGAAGACCTGCATCATTTTCCAGCAAGATAAGGGAGAGAAACAAAAGCCGGGAGGGCTACTAAATCCGTTGCCAGTGCCCACACGACCATGGGAGAATATCTCGATGGACTTTATCTCTGGGTTACCGAAGGTAGGGGCCTTAAGTGTAATCCTTGTCATTGTGGATCGATTCTCGAAATATGCGACGTTCATTCCCCTTCCTAAGGCGTGCACGTTCAGGTATGTTGTGAAATATTAGGGATTGCCTCAAAGTATAGTCAGTGACCACGATTCTCGCTTCATGGGACTATTTTGGGGAGAGTTTTTCAAGATCCTGGGTTCCAATCTCCGGATGTCCTCAGGGTACCATCCCCAAATGGATGGCCAGACTGAACGATTCAGAAGCATGTTGAAAGAGTACTTGAGACACTTTGTGGGGCAACTCAAATGAAATGGGTGAGACTCCTTGATGTTGCCCAGTTCTGTTTTAATGTTCAAACGAGCTCATCGTCCAATAAGATCCCGTTTGAGCTTGTTATAGGTTAACAACCGTTCTTGCCCCCCCACAGTTGCAGATACCTTTGAAGGCCGGACAAAGATAGCTCACGAGTATGTCAAATAATGTAACGTGAATGCCGGGATTGCTCGGGGTTACTTGGAGAAAGCATCTCGCCGCATGAAGAAGTGGGCAGATGAGAACAGGAGACCAAAGGAGTTCAAAGTAAGAAACATGGTCATGGTGAGGCTGAACAAAGAGCACATGAGATTCCTCCGGGGACAAGACAAGCGACTAGTGCGAAAGTACGAAGGCCCTATCCAAGTGATCAAGCGGATTGGGGAAGTATCATACAAGCTTAACCGCCCTGCATGGATGAAGTATGACCTTGTATTTCATGTGAGTTTTTTGAAGCCCTACCATCTAGATCCCGAAGATCCCACCCGTAATAAGAGCAAACGTGCCAACATCCGTTCCAATCAACTTCCAGTGACATCAGCCGACTGAACCAGCCATGCAGATTTCAAGCGTTGCAGAGGATGGCAACATATTAATGTAACACCCCCGTACACCAAGGTGCCTTACCAAGACCACCCAATGCATGAAAGTGCTACAATCTCGGTTACCCGACGCAATGAATATGAAATAGACCATAAAAGAACGTACTTTAATAGATAACTTTAAGTGATTACATAACAAAACCAACTGTAAAGTAAAGTACAAATGTTCTAAAACCAAACTACAACTAAAGTAACAAAAGGTCTCATGATAACACAGCGGAAGACTACTATTAGACTCGTGGAGAATTCATCCCCAGCTAATCCCGCGCGCATCCAAAGTATACCTGCTAGACAACTGCTCACCACCCCCGAATGGATCACCACAGTTTTTAAAACATTTAAACGGGGTCAGTTACTGATTACACAAAGTACAATATATAATATACAACACACACATTACCCAAACTCCATCACAACTTCACACACCTGACTACACACTATAGTGTGTAGTCCTGCCAGAATACCCATCGCAAGAGATATTCCTCGCCGCTAGTGGGGGACTGCAGCCGTTCCCAACTAAGCCCCGCTCATCTCATCCGAGCGATAACCCATGTTTCTTAATGTGCACATCCCCTTCCGTGGCGGGTTCCACAGAGGGCGAATCAAGGGCGTCAAGCCACTCCCGCAAGTGACTCCACTCAGCCGAGGACGCACCTCGAGAACCACAGACAATTATACAACCAACCACATTATACAACAACAATTACCAATTACCAACTCCAATACGATATGAATCAACAACATCAACAACCATCAACAACAACTATGTAATCAATAACCGAGTAGGGAAACCCTACCTGGAATAAGCAATCACGAATACCGTCACAATAGCGAGTCAGCAAGGTTCCTCTACGAAATCACCTCTTATCAAATACACAATCATACAATTACCATCTAGTATCAAAATACTCCCAAAACTCCAAAATTACCCAATTAAGGTTTCAGCCAAACTCAATGAAACGACATAAAAACTGTACAAGGATCTTACCCACAATACGACGGTCTCAACGGTATAACGAACTCTGAAATTCGACGACTCTAGCCCCTTGGATTTGATAGCAATGCGAAAAGAGAAAGCTACGTAATTTGTGTTCTCTTGTGAAAAGTTTAGAATGAAGTTAGAGTGAAAAGGAAATGATGAAATATGTTTTTATAACCTTCTCACGTTGCTATCAAAACCTAGCAAATAACCCGTAAAAACACAGTTACTCGATCAAGTGACCCTTACTCGATCGAGTCCCAAACTTACTCGATCGAGTACCCTTCAGCAGAACACTGTTTCGTAAACCAAACATACTTACTCGACAGAGTAAGCCCCACTCTATAGAGTACCCAATGACATAGAAAACAGTAGTATTACAGTCTTCCCTCCTTAAAAACGAACTTCGTCGCCGAAGTTCAAACTCAATCTACAAAACATGAACTCCTAACACTTACTCCACCAACTATGCCTACCTCCGCAACATGGCTCACGATATCGTATCCACCACATTATAGTCTGTCGACACTAACTCCCTACACTTCCCAAATACCATCAACCAACGCCGCTAGCTTTGTCTCACTAACATATTATCTACTAGAAAAATCCAATATCAAGACACTCATAAACATCAAACGGAATGTTACATTCTACCACCCATAAAAGAACTTCGTCCTCGAAGTTTACTCACACTCATAAACATCATCATCCAACTGTCAACACTATCGAACTCATGAACATTATCATCCAACTGTCAACACTATCAGAGTATTCTCCCATTCCTTAACATCGCACTACTACAAGCACGGCCATGACCTTTTAACAATATCAACCACAATACAAATCCATTCTTTATTCTCCACCAAGACTTAAATTTCCAAATCTACTCCAACATGTACAACCATCAAACCCTCTTTGTCGCATCCTACTCCTCTTAAGATAAATGTTACATCCCCGTAACTCACTAATACTAGATCCTTAGCCATACTTCCCAAAATCCTCATCACCGCCGCATGTGAACGATAACCGACTATAACTTGAACACCTACAATCATCCTATATCCAGGTCTCTCTTCCTCTAACAGTCCTCATTCCTCAATTCATTCTACACTGCATCTAATCTATACCATAAAATCCTCAGCAAAATCACCACACCAGCTCTTCAACATTACCGCAAAACGACATACACCTCTATACACGCGCTTATCTCCATAATCATAATTCACAATCCACAATTGTTACACACACTCTCACTAGATCCTCAAGCTCTCCTTTTTATTGCCACAACTTATCCACAACTTAACATGATACTAATTTCCAACACCCTATACTCACTGTCCAATAAAGGATTATGAACCACCTGCAGCTCCCGGATCAGTACAACACATGTTCCACAAATCACTTGCCATTACTATGTCAACCAATGCCTCCTCTAACAGAAGATCACAAGTACTCCAACAACCTCTCGTAACTGTGTCCCATCAACAGGATATCACTATACCATGACAACAACAGAAACAAACACAACTCTCTTCCATATCATACTCTACCCTCACTCCCAAGCTGAAACTGGCAAGAAACATTAATAAACAAGACAACCGTCTATCTGTCCAAACTGAAACTTGCAGGAAACAGCAGTCAACAAAACAACAATCTATGTATAACTGGTATGTACTTTCGAAAACTCTCTATGTATAACCGCCACCAACAGTCGCACCGCAGCGCGAAAATACCCGCATCACAACATGAAGTACCGTGCCCGGATCATCACCCGAGGTAGAACAACCACATCGATAGTCATCGCAACTTACATAATTCCCATAAACATTAACTAAGAATAACTTTCCGGACAAGAAAACTACTCAAAACCACTTTACTAGATCACAACACAACATATTACACGGAATAAATAGATAAGAACCTCATGAATATCATCCATACCTTTTCACGGAAGAAACATATATCATGAATACACATACAAGTATAACTAGTCATGCCAGATTACCCAAATTATCATTTTTGAATATCATTCCATTAGGTTACCGTACCCACCATATATTACAGAACATTCAGATAACAACTTTATTATTATCACACCATGCCACGTCTCGTGAGGTCAGAACCTCACACAAACATTTATACACATCATAGACCCGTAATCACATCCAACTAGTCAATCATGATCACGTAAGTTACCACCCGATAAAGGTTACCTCTCGCTCGAGCTTAACTTGTATGCCCCTCATAACACATTCTCCCATTTTCATAACCATCAACTCCTGCCAAGTATAACCATATCGCTAATACTCAACTACTAGCAACCGCCTCCTATAACCACATCTTATACTCCCTCACAACCATACATATCAATCCGGTCTCCACAAAGTCAACCCCTTTAGAATGGCTACCTTTCCTATTTATCATCACCCTTAACCACTAATGACAACACCTCAACACTACCACTATTCGTATATCAAACCTCTTACACTCATCTCTAAATATCACGGTTTCTTTCCCATCTTCGGTTAATATCCCAAATGACGAACATCAAACCCATCAGCAAAATTTACCTGAACATTCATCCCAATCCTGTCTTTAATTATATCGCCGCCTGACTCACCACCAAAATCTCATATCGTGCAAATACTCTACCAACTTTTACCCCCCTTAATTCCTCGAAACTCAAGGCTAACATGTTGTCCTGAAACTCCTATATAACCATTAACTTACATCCTCTCATGATGGTATCACACATTGCCATGATCCCTTACTTTCATGTCCCTTAACTCTGGTCGACCTTTTCTCAGCTTACTTTCATCCTTCTCTTCCCTTTACACTCAACAATACCAATTATTAGTCCATCACCTCACTTCTTGTACCTAACTCTCTGGTAATCCGGTTACCTTTTCATTGATCCAAAACTCAAATTTCATTATTTCATATCGGTACCTTCTCATTCTTTCTTACCATGGGTCCTCTCTCATCAGTCTACTCACTCACACTTGCCACTAATCAATCCACAAAATCAACGTTTACTGTTCAACGACAATTTTTTTTATTTTGAGGAACCAAAACTCATTTCATACCGTTAATTGCCCAAGGAAAACACACCCTAGTTTCACCTCTGAATAAACCAAATTGCCCAAACTCACTCACTATCTACAAATCCAAGTCACGACATGTTTCCATCTAAGTTCATTATATACCACTCTTCTCCATCCCTCTACAACGACCTTTCATTACATATATTCTTAACCAACACAATCCTAACCATCTCCCTCCATAATTCCTTACACATCTCAAGTTGCTACTATCCACATCCTTCCTTTCAATCTTTTCATTCTCACGTTCCATAAACTTACATGACCCCTTACCCATATACACTTACCTTTACATTACTCCAACTCGCGATTATATCACTCACCACATCTGACAAAACCTGCTCCTTGCCTCGATAAACTCACCAATCTTCCCTTTCCTTTTCCACTATCCCTCGCAACCATATATAACTCATGTCCTCCCCACCAAACTCATACCCAGCATAAGGTACTACTCTTACATCATAAGATTGGGTAACTTATGCATCAAGATCAACGCATATGTAAAACAATGCATAAAGAAGCAAAAGAACACCTTTGAATTAAGCATGATATGCGACGAAGTCAAAAGATAAGCATATGACCCAAAATAGTGGTCACTAGATCGAGTACAGCCTACTCGATCGAGTAGGTGAAGGTCGAGTAGGTGAAGGTCAGAAGCACGTATAATAAATTACCAGGGTTACTCGATCGAGTTAGGAGTACTCGATCGAGCAACGATAGGTGCACTCGATCGAGCAACGATAGGTGCACGCGATCGAGTAAGGGCTACTCGATCGAGTACCCTACGCATTTCTCAGTGTTGGAGTATGTGTCCTCAACAAAGATGCGATCACATTATTGACACTCATGATAAGAATACGTAAGGGATGATTCATTTATATAAGTCAACTGATCAACATTAATCGGTAATGATTGGCTGACTAGAGTTTGACATTACTGTCGTTTAACGGTGGTGATCAGTTGATCCCTTAAGGTCACACCTAAAGGACGATTCCCTTAATTGTAAAGTTAATCGATTGTATGACGATACAGATTGATGAAATCCTTAAATTTAACAAATTGATTTATAAGAGAGAATATTATATCTTATTGTAATGTGATTAAGTAAGATTCAATTTAGTAATTAAAATGTTATATTACGAAAATTGATTAATGCTTACGAAACATTTGAGATATGAATTGTTAGTTAGTTATAATTACAAAATGTTGTAGATTATATTGACTAAATTCAAAATGACCTATTTTACAAATATGTAATTGTGAATTACCATTTAATTTGTTATTTGTAATTTATTTGATAAAGTAATGATATTTAATTTGTTAAATATGCATTAATATGACTAATGACATGTTATGTGTAGCATGTCATGAGTGACAAATGACAAAAGACATTTTGTAAAATGGAATCCAATTTATAATGAGGTGGACCGAAATTTTTGGTGTTTTAGGGTTTTTGTCTTATCTTTGCATAAGATGCTCAAAATATTATAATGACACCTAATACTAGCCCTTACACACCTAACTTTTCTTGTGAAGAACAAAAGGCAAAATTGGGAAGATAAATTTGACTACCCTATGTGTAAAAACCGGTTGCCCCCTCCATACTAAGTAGAGAATTGTTTTCATTTTGAAGATTTTATTCTTATGCTCAAAACCTCTCTTTCTCTCTACATAAAATTGTTTTATGCTTAAAATTTGTTCATAAATTCTAATAATCACATAAGATTACTATGGTAGTAATGTAACTAATATTAGAATCAATATTTAAGGTCACTACTCTTATAATCTAGTTAATAAGATTTGAAGTATTGAGGGATAGTCTTGGTGTAACTAAGAGGAGGCATTCTTCTTTGGATGCTTGAAGTTTTGGAGGATCATCCAAATATGTTCTAGCTCAAGATCAAGTGTAGGAAGAAGTCCTACACTTGTGCCCATTTTCGTCCCATATATAATGTAAGAAACATGTTTTTCTTTCTTATTTTGTATAAAATCATCTTGCATTCAACTAGATCCACATGACATAAATTATGAGTAATTTATAAAAATGAATTAGATGAGTCTTATAGGGGTTATGAACCTAACAATTGGCATCAAGAGTTTTGGTGTTGCATGCATATCATTTTTATTGTTTTTTATGAATTATTTGATAACAAAATAAAAACTAAAGTTTTAGATTTATAATGATAAATCATGAAATTTTTTGCATGTTATACATTCTGGTCCTAAAATATTTTTTAGGTCATTTTGATGATTTATGGATGATTATTGCTTATTTTAATGATTTTTAGTGAAATAATTACATTTTAATGAGTAAAATGAACTTTTATTTACTAAAAATAGTTAAACTTTAAAATTAACCATAAAATTTTAGTATGACCTCACATGCATATTTTACTTATTGTATGTAAAATTTCGTATTAATGTGATTAATATTGCATGATTTATGATTTTTATGTGATAAAAATGCTATAAATAGAGGCTCAATGACTAAAAATAGTTAAACTTCATAACAGGCCACGAAATTTTAATATAATGTCACATGCATATTTTACAGATTGTATGTAAAATTTGAGATAAATGTGATTTATTATGCATGATTTATAATTTTAATGGTAAAAATGATATAAATATTGACTGTTTTTTAGCAAAAATAGCTAAAATGAATTTTATGGCATGAAATTTTACCCTAATGTTGTATATATGATATGGAAATCAGATATAAAGTTGTGTGATTAATTTTGATTGATTTGGTATGTTTATTGATTTTTATGAGATAAAATCGATAAAGGGCAACTTTAATAGTCATAAAAATTAATTCGAAATTTTTGGTTGAAATTTTGCCATTTTCTGGTTCTGAAAATTATTTAAGAATGTTCAAAATTTTGATTCTGATTGTTTTCATAATTTGTTTGTTTAATTTGGATTAAATGGTAAAAGATATGATTTATACGATTTATTAATGAAGTAAATTATAAATATTTTGTGGTCAAAGTTTATTGAGTTTTTTGAATCTTGGTAATATTTCAGTATTTACAAAAATGTGATTTCTAATTTTTCCAAATTTTATGATTTATTGGGAATTATTTCATAATTATTATGATTAAAAGAAGTTTAAATAAGCAATAATACAAAACCAAGTTGAATTATTTGAAAATGTTTAGTGAAGACTAATTTTTAAGTCCTAAGAAGGTTAGGATAATTAACTTGGGCTTAAATTTGATTTAAGTATAGATTTGTGATTTTAATAAGTTATTATCACGCATTTCCATAAAACCGGATTATATAAGATATAAGGTTTAAGTAGGGCAATTTGGCACAGTAATTTGGCATGTTAGACACATATATCTATGCTGCATATTTTATTTATGAATGTCATATTTTATTTATTTAATTTTGAATTATGTAATTTTATCTTAGTATGGCCTTAGTTTTAATCGGTATTACCCGTAATGTAAGGGATTACCGATTCGGTTGTAATTTTATTGTGATCTCGTATCACTTTTATTTTTACTAGTTTTTTATATTACAAATGTTTAATAGGAATAGCTATGTATTTTATTATATTTGTTATTCCGGAGTTCCTTCAAGATGGTGCCATTTGGAAGGTGTTTCGACAAGACGGAGTTTTCTTGGAAGGCATGCCATATGAAGATTCTAGGGACCAAAGGAGTTGGTTTCCTAATTTATAATAGATTATTAGATTTTCTATTTTAGGAAAGGCCATACTAGGAAATTTATTTATTGCTTTGCATTTTTCTTTATATGTTACATGCATTGCCAAATCGCCATTAACATCTTATGCATTTTTTTTTATATATATATATATATATATATATCGTTTTTTCGACCATGTCGATTATAATTATCGTTAGTTCAGTAATATAGTTTACATAAAAGTGATAGAAAATAAATCGACAAGACCTCTCACATATTTAAAATTGAGATTAGCCTTTCCAAATAGTAGGACCCATGAATCCCTTTGACATTTGGGGTAGATTCCGTTTCCCGGGGTACTTTCATTTTTCATCGGGTAAGTGGGGTAATAACAAGTTATTACACGCGAAATTCGGGTCACCAACCTGGTCGAAAGAAACCTGTACAGAGGCATGGCGGGTGAAGATCCGCGTAAAAATATGGAGGTATTCACTGATTATTGCTCTACCATTTCCGCTACTAAGGGAGTAACCCAGAGATTAAGGAGGTCCTGTTTCCTTTTTCTTTGACCGATGGGGCCCGTGAATGGCTCACTGATCTTGATCGAATTGCAGCCGGTATTACTGACTGGGAGAGTTTGGCCCTTGCTTTTTATAAAATGTATTTTCCTCCAAAACGAACTAATCAGCTGAGAGGGAAAATTACAAGATTTAAGCAGACACCTGACGAGAACTTGTATGAAGCTTGGTGCCGTTTTAAGAAGTTGGTGAGGTCTCTTCCTCATCATGGGTTGGATCAGTGGTTTTTATGCAACCAGTTCTATAATGGGTTGTATGATGACCACCATGCTATATTGGACGCCTCATCTAATGGGCGATTTCAGAAGAACAATGACGATGACATGGGATGGGGCATCATAGAAGAAATGGCTACCCATTGTGCTGAGTATGGGAATCCAAGAGGAGGTATTCGTACTGTTTCTTCAGTAGATAGTGCAGTTGTGGCTCAGCTGGAAGCCATGAATGCCCGTTTTGATAAACTAGAATTGCAGAGTGCTAGTGATCAACAGACGGTTCACTTGTTGACTAGACAAGAAGCCGTTACTTGTGAGAGATGTGGGAGTAATGACGGTCACACTGCTGTTGACTGTCTTACTGAGAAGGAATAAGTCCTTGCCTTTCAACAATATAGGCAGGGAGGTTCCTATTATAACAATCAGAGTGTAGTCCATCCAAATTTGAGATGGACTAGTCAGAATGTGCTTAATCCTACCCCTCCTCCGCAGCAGCAACAAGCTTACGTTCCTCCTCACAAAGCTCAACAAGGCTTTCAAAAGCCTCCATCCTTTCTACTACAATCATTTCCCAACATTTTCATACAACACATCATCCAACATACCCAATAGAACATTAGTAAATGATACGTGCAATTTATATAGACTTTTTAGCCTTTTATTGCACGCATTTCTATGCCATTTGTATCGCTTTGTATTGCAAAATGACCTGAATCGGCTACTTTGGTTTGTTTTGTCTTAATTGCAGAAATGGACCCAAAAGTAACGGAATCGTCCCTTAGTCGTCCCACTTTGCATGCATTTTAAGGAGGCGGAGATCTAGAGCAGAAGTCGTACCTTAGGAAGCGTGAAGGGAGGTCTTAGGAAGCTGCCAAGACGAAGTCAAGGCTGATTCAGTGGATATCTACTCGATCGAGAGCTTTTGAAGTTCGATCGAGTAGTTTGGCAGTCGAGGATGATCGATCGAATGGTTTTGGAGTTCGATCGAAAGGAACTTATCTGGGAGTGTTCGATCGAGAGCCTAAAGTTTTCGATCGAGAGCCTAAAGTGCTCGATCGAACAGTTTTGCTGGAGAAGTACTCGATAGAGGGGAATAAAAAGCCTCGATCGATTGATTTGCTGTTTTACACGGGTTAATTGTTCCGTGTTAGGTTTATTTTGTTAATAAAAACGCTTCCCTATATAAGGAAGTCGTCATTAGGTCTTAAAAAGGTCTTAACTTCTGAACTTCAGAATCTCTTAACACTCTTAATTACTCTTGATCTCTGGGATTTTGCTCTTAATCACTGCTACTTGTTCTCTACGCCGGATTCATTTGATTGTAATCTTTCTTCCTCTTAATCTTTATCTAATACTTTTTCTTGTTCTTAATCTTCGTTCTCTTGTTTATTATCCTTGCTTTTGCTATTGTTTATGTTTCATCTCTATTATAATCTGTTCATTATGCCTCGCCTTAGTATGCTTATTGTTATTATCGTTAAATCTGATAACATGAGTAGCTAAACCCTTAGATGTTAGGGCTAGGGGAGCCATGGTAGTGATGTGACGATGTTATAGATAGGCTAGATGATTTATATGTGAGAATCTGTCACCATAGCAATATAATTGTAACATGTTTAGTTGAGTGCACGCTTCTAAATAAATTTAATTTGGTTAACTTTGTTCCTGGATCGGAATATTGGAATAAACAGACCTGCTATGAACAGTAGACTACCCTAATGAGGACGAAAGTTAAGTTAGTGGAAATCTAGGGTGGATAGCGGACCGGAAGGACCTTTCCCTTGCCCTTCTCACAGTAGATTGTCTAGGCTATTTATGATTGAGTCGATGAACTGCCATGGTGAACCGAAATCCTGACATACCTCTTTTATCTGATTACATATCTCGAATTTTCTTGTTTTATCGCGCTTGTCTCTATTTCTCTTACTTTTAATCTTTAGTAGTTTAGAAAACAAAATTCAAAACCCCCAATTGTGACTAGATAGACGGACTTACAGATAGATATCTTGCCTCCCAGTGGAGATCGACCCTACTTATCGCTAGCTTCTGTTAGTTATATTTAGGTATTTATTTTTGGTACATAACGACCGTATCAAATTTTGTCGCCGTTGCCGGGGAGGCAATAGCCTATTTGTCTTTTTCTGTTTCGTTTATCTCTCTTTGTCTCAGGGAATTTTTAATTCCTTGAGACGGTTCTCACTTATTTCCTTCAGTGTTGTTTATGCCCAGGTCTAACAGGACAGAATTAGTTCTAGCTGATCCTGAGCCAGAAAGGACTTTTCGACATAGACTAAGACTGTAAAGGAAAATTCAAAAGGAAGTCTTGAGTACTATTGAACCGGAGCTAGACCACTTCTTATTTGTAGAAGTCCCGTCTTGTGAAGAAGACAATTCTATTTCTGCCGTCAAGCCAGTGAAGATGCCTAATATCGCGAGTCATTCAGAGCCCACAGCTGCCTCAATCCCTAAAGGTTCCAAGCTTGCGACAGAGGATGGCAACAGTTTTGACATCCGTCCATCTTACATTAACCTGGTCGAACGAAACCTGTACAGAGGCATGGTGGGTGAAGATCCGTGTAAACATATGGACGTTTTCATTGATTATTGCTCTACCATTCCCTCTACTAAGGGAGTAACCCAGGATAAGATTAAGGAGGTCCTGTTTCCTTTTTCTTTGACCGATGGGGCCCGTGAATAGCTCACTGATCTTGATCGAATTGCAGCCGGTATTACTGACTGGAAAGTTGTGCCCTTGCTTTATATAAAAGGTATTTTCCTCCACAACGAACTAATCAGCTGAGAGGGAAAATTACAAGTTTTAAGCAGACACCTGATGAGAACTTGTATGAAGCTTGGTGCCGTTTTAAGAAGTTGGTGAGGTCTCTTCCTCATCAAGGGTTTGATCAGTGGTTTTTATGCAACCAGTTCTATAATAGGTTGTATGATGACCACCTTGCTATATTGGACGCCTCATCTAATGGGCGATTTCAGAAGAACAATGACGATGACAAGGGATGGGGCATCATAGAGGAAATGGCTACCCATTGTGCTGAGTATGGGAATCCAAGAGGAGGTATTCCTATTGTTTCTTCAGTAGATAGAGAAGTTGAGGCTCAGCTGGAAGCCATGAATGCCCGTTTTGATAAGCTAGAATTGCAGAGTGCTGGTGATCAACAGACGGTTCACTTGTTGACTAGACAAGAAGCCATTACTTGTGAGAGATGTGGGAGTAATGACGGTCACACTACTGTTGACTGTGTAACCGAGAAGGAACAAGTCCTTGCCTTTCAGCAATATAGGCAGGGAGGTTCCTATTATAACAATCAGAGTGGAGTCCATCCCAATTTGAGATGGACTAGTCAGAATGTGCTTAATCCTACCCCTCCTCCGCAGCAGCAACAAGCTTACGTTCCTCCTCACAATGCTCAACAAGGCTTTCAAAAGCCTCCATCCTTTCGACCACAATCATTTTCCAACATTTTCATACAACACATCATCCAACATACCCAATTGAACATTAGTAAATGATACGTGCAATTTATATAGAGTTTTAGCCTTTTATTGCACGCATTTCTATGCCATTTGTATCGCTTTGTATTGCAAAATGACCCGAATCGGCTACTTTGGTTTGTTTTGTCTTAATTGCAAAAATGGACCCAAAGCTAGCGGAATCATCCCTTAGTCGTCCCACTTTGCATGCATTTTAAGGAGGTGGAGATCTAGAGCAGAAGTCGTACCTTAGAAAGCGGGAAGGGAGGTCTTAGGATGCTGCCAAGACGAAGTCATGGCTGATTCAGTGGATGACTACTGGATCGAGAGCTTTTGGAGTTCGATCGAGTAGTTTAACAGTCGAGGATGGTCGATCGAATGGTTTTGGAGTTCGATCGAAAGGAACTTATCTGGGAGTGTTCGATCGAGAGCCTAAAGTGCTCGATCAAACAGTTTTGCTGGAGAAGTACTCGATAGAGGGGAATAAAAAGCCTCGATCGATTGATTTGCTGTTTTACACGGGTTAATTGTTCCGTGTTAGGTTTATTTTGTTAATAAAAACGCTTCCCTATATAAGGAAGTCGTCATTAGGTCTTAAACAGGTCTTAACTTCTGAACTTCGGAATCTCTTAACACTCTTAATTACTCTTGATCTCTGGGATTTTGCTCTTAATCACTGCTACTTGTTCTCTACGCCGGATTCATTTGATTGTAATCATTCTTCCTCTTAATCTTTATCTAATACATTTTCTTGTTCTTAATCTTCGTTCTCTTGTTTATTATCCTTGATTTTGCTATTGTTTATGTTTCATCTCTATTATAATCTGTTCATTATGTCTCGCCTTAGTATGCTTATTGTTATTATCGTTAAATCTGATAGCATGAGTAGCTAAACCCTTATATGTTAGGACTAGGGGAGCCATGGTAGTGATGTGACGATGTTATAGATAGGCTAGATGATTTATTTGTGAGAATCTGTCACCATAGCAATATAATTGTAACATGTTTAGATGAGTTCACGCTTCTAAATAAATTTAAATTGGTTAACTTTGTTCCTGGATCAGAAGATTGGAATAAACAGACCTGCTATGAACAGTAGACTACTCTAATGAGGACGGATGTTAAGTTAGTGGAAATCTAGGGTGGATAGCGGACCGGAAGGCCTTTTCCCTTGCCCTTCTCACAGTACATTATCTAGGCTATTTATGATTGAGTCGATGAACTGCCATGGTGAACCGAAATCCTGACATACCTCTTTTATCTGTTTACATATCTCGAATTTTCTTGCTTTATCGCGCTTGTCTCTATTTCTCTTGCTTTTAATCTTTAGTAGTTTAGAAAACAAAATTCAAAACCCCCAATTGTGACTAGATAGACGGACTTACAGATAGATATCTTGCCTCCCTGTGGAGATCGACCCTACTTATCTCTAGCTTCTGTTAGTTATATTTAGGTATTTATTTTTGGTACATAACGACCGTATCAAATTTTGGTGCCGTTGCCGGGGAGGCAATAGCCTATTTGTCTGTTTCTGTTTCGTTTATCTCTCTTAGTCTCAGGGAATTTTTAATTCCTTGAGACATTTCTCACTTATTTCCTTCAGTGATGTTTATGCCCAGGACTAACAGGACATAATTAGTTCTACCTGATCCTGAGCCAGAAAGGACCTTTCGTCATAGAATAACAATGTAAAGGAAAATTTAAAAGGAAGTCTTGAGTACTATTGAACCGGAGCTAGAACACTTCTTTTTTGTAGAAGTCCTGTCTTGTGAAGAAGACAATTATATTTCTGCCGTCAAGCCAGTGAAGATGCCTAATATCGCGAGTCATTCAGAGCCCACAGCTGCGTTGATCCCTAAAGGTTAAAAGCTTGCGACCGAGGATGGCAACACTTTTGACATACGTCCATCTTACATTAACCTGGTCGAACGAAACCAGTACAGAGGCATGGCGGGTGAAGATCCGCGTAAACATATGAAGGTTTTCACTGATTATTGCTCTACCATTCCCGCTACTAAGGGAGTAACCCACGATAAGATTAAGGAGGTCCTGTTTCCTTTTTCTTTGACCGATGAGGCCCGTAAATGGCTCACTGATCTTGATCGAATTGCAGCCGGTATTACTGACTGGGAGAGTTTGGCCCCTGCTTTTTATAAAAGGTATTTTCCTCCACAACGAACTAATCAGCTGAGAGGGAAAATTACAATTTTTAAGCAGACACCTGACGAGAACTTGTATGAAGCTTGGTGCCGTTTTAAGAAGTTGGTGAGGTCTCTTCCTCATCATGGGTTTGATCAGTGGTTTTTATGCAACCAGTTTTATAATGGGTTGTATGATGACCACCATGCTATATTGGACGCCTCATCTAATGGGCGATTTCAGAAGAACAATGACGATGACAAGGGATGGGGCTTTATAGAGGAAATGGCTACCCATTGTGCTAAGTATGGGAATCCAAGAGGAGGTATTCGTAGTGTTTCTTCAGTAAATAGTGCAGTTGTGGCTCAGCTGGAAGCCATGAATGCCCGTTTTGATAAGCTAGAATAGTAGAGTGTTGGTGATCAACAGACGGTTCACTTGTTGACTAGACAAGAAGCCGTTACTTATGAGAGATGTGGGAGTAATGACGGTCACACTGCTGTTGACTGTCGAACTGAGAAGGAACAAGTCCTTGCCTTTCAGCAATATAGGCAGGGAGGTTCCTATTATAACAATCAGAGTGGAGTCCATCCCAATTTGAGATGGACTAGTTAGAATGTGCTTAATCCTACCCCTCCTCCGCAGCAGCAACAAGCTTACGTTCCTCCTCACAAAGCTCAACAAGGCTTTCAAAAGCCTCCATCCTTTCCACCACAATCATTTCCCAACATTTTCATACAACACATCATCCAACATACCCAATAGAACATTAGTAAATGATACGTGCAATTTATATAGACTTTTTAACCTTTTATTACACGCATTTCTATGCCATTTGTATCGCTTTGTATTGCAAAATGCCCCGAATTGGCTACTTTGGTTTGTTTTGTCTTAATTGCAGAAATGGACCCAAAAGTAGCGGAATCGTCCCTTAGTCGTCCCACTTTGCATGCATTTTAAGGAGGCGAAGATCTAGAGCAGAAGTCGTACCTCAGGAAGCGTGAAGGGAGGTCTTAAGAATATGCCACGATGAAGTCAAGGCTGATTCAGTAGATATCTACTGGATCGAGAGCTTTTGGAGTTCGATCGAGTAGTTTCGCAATCGAGGATGGTCGATCGAACGGTTTTGGAGTTCGATCGAAAGGAACTTATCTGCGAGTGTTCGATCGAGAGCCTAAAGTGCTCGATCGAACAGTTTTAGTGGAGAAGTACTCGATAGAGGGGAATAAAAAGCCTCGATCGATTGATTTGCTTTTTACACGGGTTAATTGTTCCGTGTTAGGTTTATTTTTTTAATAATAACGCTTCCCTATATAAGGAAGTCGTCAATAGGTCTTAAACAGGTCTTAACTTCTGAACTTCGGAATCTCTTAACACTCTTAATTACTCTTGATCTCTGGGATTTTGCTCTTAATCACTGCTACTTGTTCTCTACGCCGCATTCATTTGATTGTAATCTTTCTTCCTCTTAATCTTTATCTAATACATTTTCTTGTTCTTAATCTTCGTTCTCTTGTTTATTATCCTTGCTTTTGCTATTGTTTATGTTTCATCTCTATTATAATCTGTTCATTATGTCTCGCCTTAGTATGCTTATTGTTATTATCGTTAAATCTGATAGCATGAGTAGTTAACCCTTATATGTTAGGACTAGGGGAGCCATGCTAGTGATGTGACGATGTTATAGATAGGCTAAATGATTTATTTGTGAGAATCTGTCACCATAGCAATATAATTTGAACATGTTTAGATGAGTGCACGCTTCTAAATAACTTTAATTTGGTTAACTTTGTTCCTGGATCAGAAGATTGGAATAAACAGACCTGTTATGAACAGTAGACTACTCTAATGAGGACGGAAGTTAAGTTAGTGGAAATCTAGGTTGGATAGCGGACCGGAAGGACCTTTCCCTTGCGCTTCTCACAGTAGATTGTCTAGGCTATTTATAATTGAGTCGATGAACATCCATGGTGAACCGAAATCCTGACATACCTCTTTTATCTGATTACATATCTCGAATTTTCTTGCTTTATCGCGCTTGTCTCTATTTCCCTTGCTTTTAATCTTTAGTAGTTTAGAAAACAAAATTAAAAACCCCCAATTGTGACTAGATAGACGGACTTACAGATAGATATCTTGCCTCCCTGTAGAGATCGACCCTACTTATCGCTAGCTTCTGTTAGTTATATTTAGGTATTTATTTTTGGTACATAACGACCGTATCAAATTTTGGCGCCGTTGCCGGGGAGGCAATAGCCTATTTGTCTATTTCTGTTTCGTTTATCTCTCTTAGTCTCAAGGAATTTTTAATTCCTTGAGACATTTCTCACTTATTTCCTTCAGTGCTGTTTATGCCCAAGTCAAACAGGACAGAATTAGTTCTACCTGATCCTGAGCCAGAAAGGACCTTTCGTCATAGACTAAGACTGTAAAGGAAAATTCAAAAGGAAGTCTTGAGTACTATTGAACCGGAGCTAGAACACTTCTTATTTGTAGAAGTCCCGTCTTGTGAAGAAGACAATTATATTTCTGCCGTCAAGCCAGTGAAGATGCCTAATATCGCGAGTCATTCAGAGCCCACAGCTGCGTTGATCCCTAAAGGTTTCAAGCTTGCGACCGAGGATGACAACACTTTTGACATCCGTCCATCTTACATTAACCTGGTCGAACGAAACCTGTACAGAGGCATGGCGGGTGAAGATCCGCGTAACATTATGGAGGTTTTCACTGATTATTGCTCTACCATTCCCGCTACTAAGTGAGTAACCCAGGATAGAATTAAGGAGGTCCTGTTTCCTTTTTCTTTGACCGATGGGGCTCGTGAATGGCTCACTGATCTTGATCGAATTGCAGCCGGTATTACTGACTGGGAGAGTTTGGCCCTTGCTTTTTATAAAAGGTATTTTCCTCCACAACGAACTAATCAGCTGAGAGGGAAAATTACAAGTTTTAAGCAGACACCTGACGAGAACTTGTATGAAGCTTGGTGCCGTTTTAAGAAGTTGGTGAGGTCTCTTCCTCATCATGGGTTTGATCAGGGGTTTTTATGCAACCAGATCTATAATGGGTTGTATGATGACCACCATGCTATATTGGACGCCTCATCTAATGGGCGATTTCAGAAGAACAATGACGATGACAAGGGATGGGGCTTTATAGAGGAAATGGCTACCCATTGTGCTGAGTATGGGAATCCAAGAGGAGGTATTCGTAGTGTTTCTTCAGTAGATAGTGCAGTTGTGGCTCAGCTGGAAGCCATGAATGCCCGTTTTGATAAGCTAGAATAGTAGAGTGTTGGTGATCAACAGACGGTTCACTTGTTGACTAGACAAGAAGCCGTTACTTATGAGAGATGTGGGAGTAATGACGGTCACACTGCTGTTGACTGTCGAACTGAGAAGGAACAAGTCCTTGCCTTTCAGCAATATAGGCAGGGAGGTTCCTATTATAACAATCAGAGTGGAGTCCATCCCAATTTGAGATGGACTAGTTAGAATGTGCTTAATCCTACCCCTCCTCCTCAGCAGCAACAAGCTTACGTTCCTCCTCACAAAGCTCAACAAGGCTTTCAAAAGCCTCCATCCTTTCCACCACAATCATTTCCCAACATTTTCATACAACACATCATCCAACATACCCAATAGAACATTAGTAAATGATACGTGCAATTTATATAGACTTTTTAGCCTTTTATTACACGCATTTCTATGCCATTTGTATCGCTTTGTATTGCAAAATGCCCCGAATCGGCTACTTTGGTTTGTTTTGTCTTAATTGCAGAAATGGACCCAAAAGTAGCGGAATCGTCCCTTAGTCGTCCCACTTTGCATGCATTTTAAGGAGGCGAAGATCTAGAGCAGAAGTCGTACCTCAGGAAGCGTGAAGGGAGGTCTTAAAAATATGCCACGATGAAGTCAAGGATGATTCAGTAGATATCTACTGGATCGAGAGCTTTTGGAGTTCGATCGAGTAGTTTCGCAGTCGAGGATGGTCGATCGAACGGTTTTGGAGTTCGATCGAAAGGAACTTATCTGCGAGTGTTCGATCGAGAGCCTAAAGTGCTCGATCGAACAGTTTTGCTGGAGAAGTACTCGATAGAGGGGAATAAAAAGCCTCGATCGATTGATTTGCTTTTTACACGGGTTAATTGTTCCGTGTTAGGTTTATTTTTTTAATAATAACGCTTCCCTATATAAGGAAGTCGTCAATAGGTCTTAAACAGGTCTTAACTTCTGAACTTCGGAATCTCTTAACACTCTTAATTACTCTTGATCTCTGGGATTTTGCTCTTAATCACTGCTACTTGTTCTCTACGCCGGATTCATTTGATTGTAATCTTTCTTCCTCTTAATCTTTATCTAATACATTTTCTTGTTCTTAATCTTCGTTCTCTTGTTTATTATCCTTGCTTTTGCTATTGTTTATGTTTCATCTCTATTATAATCTGTTCATTATGTCTCGCCTTAGTATGCTTATTGTTATTATCGTTAAATATGATAGCATGAGTAGCTAAACCCTTATATGTTAGGACTAGGGGAGCCATGCTAGTGATGTGACGATGTTATAGATAGGCTAAATGATTTATTTGTGAGAATCTGTCACCATAGCAATATAATTTTAACATGTTTAGATGAGTGCACGCTTCTAAATAACTTTAATTTGGTTAACTTTGTTCCTAGATCGAAGATTGAATAAACATACTGTTATGAACAGTAGACTACTCTAATGAGGACGGAAGTTAAGTTAGTGGAAATCTAGGGTGGATAGCGGACCGGAAGGACCTTTCCCTTGCGCTTCTCACAGTAGATTGTCTAGGCTATTTATAATTGAGTAGATGAACATCCATGGTGAACCGAAATCCTGACATACCTCTTTTATCTGATTACATATCTCGAATTTTCTTGCTTTATCGCGCTTGTCTCTATTTCCCTTGCTTTTAATCTTTAGTAGTTTAGAAAACAAAATTAAAAACCCCCAATTGTGACTAGATAGACGGACTTACAGATAGATATCTTGCCTCCCTCTAGAGATCGACCCTACTTATCGCTAGCTTCTGTTAGTTATATTTAGGTATTTATTTTTGGTACATAACGACCGTATCAAATTTTGGCGCCGTTCTTTGGGAGGCAATAACCTATTTGTCTTTTCTTTTCGTTTATCTCTCTTAGTCTCAGGGAATTTTTAATTCCTTGAGACATTTCTCACTTATTTCCTTCAGTGCTGTTTATGCCCAAGTCAAACAGGACAGAATTAGTTCTACCTGATCCTGAGCCAGAAAGGACCTTTCGTCATAGACTAAGACTGTAAAGGAAAATTCAAAAGGAAGTCTTGAGTACTATTGAACCGGAGCTAGAACACTTCTTATTTGTAGAAGTCCCGTCTTGTGAAGAAGACAATTATATTTCTCGCCGTCAAGCCGGTGAAGATGCCTAATATCGCGAGTTATTCGAGCCCACAACAAGTGCGTTGATCCCTAAAGGTTTCAAGCTTGCGACCGAGGATGACAACACTTTTGACATCCGTCCATCTTACATTAACCTGGTCGAACGAAACCTGTACAGAGGCATGGCGGGTGAAGATCCGCGTAACATTATGGAGGTTTTCACTGATTATTGCTCTACCATTCCCGCTACTAAGTGAGTAACCCAGGATAGAATTAAGGAGGTCCTGTTTCCTTTTTCTTTGACCGATGGGGCCCGTGAACGGCTCACTGATCTTGATCGAATTGCAGCCGGAATTACTGACTGGGAGAGTTTGGCCCTTGCTTTTTATAAAAGGTATTTTCCTCCACAACGAACTAATCAGCTGAGAGGGAAAATTACAAGTTTTAAGCAGACACCTGACGAGAACTTGTATGAAGCTTGGTGCCGTTTTAAGAAGTTGGTGAGGTCTCTTCCTCATCATGGGTTTGATCAGGGGTTTTTCTGCAACCAGATCTATAATGGGTTGTATGATGACCACCATGCTATATTGGACGCCTCATCTAATGGGCGATTTCAGAAGAACAATGACGATGACAAGGGATGGGGCTTTATAGAGGAAATGGCTACCCATTGTGCTGAGTATGGGAATCCAAGATGAGGTATTCGTAGTGTTTCTTCAGTAGATAGTGCAGTTGTGGCTCAGCTGGAAGCCATGAATGCCCGTTTTGATAAGCTGGAATTGCAGAGTGCTAGTGATCAACAGACGGTTCACTTGTTGACTAGACAAGAAGCCGTTACTTATGAGAGATGTGGGAGTAATGACGGTCACACTACTGTTGACTGTCTAACTGAGAAGGAACAAGTCCTTGCCTTTCAGCAATATAGGCAGAGAGGTTCCTATTATAACAATCAGAGTGGAGTCCATCCCAATTTGAGATGGACTAGTCAGAATGTGCTTAATCCTACCCCTCCTCCGCAGCAGCAGCAAGCTTACGTTCCTCCTCACAAAGCTCAACAAGGCTTTCAAAAGCCTCCATCCTTTCCACCACAATCATTTTCCAACATTTTCATACACCACATCATCCAACATACCCAATAAAACATTAGTAAATGATACGTGCAATTTATATAGACTTTTTAGCCTTTTATTACACTCATTTCTATGCCATTTGTATCGCTTTGTATTGCAAAATGCCCCGAATCGGCTACTTTGGTTTGTTTTGTCTTAATTGCAGAAATGGACCCAAAAGTAGTGGAATCGTCCCTTTGTCGTCCCACTTTGCATGCATTTTAAGGAGGCGAAGATCTAGAGCAAAAGTCGTACCTCAGGAAGCGTGAAGGGAGGTCTTAAGAAGATGCCAAGATGAAGTCAAGGCAAATTCAGTGGATATCTACTGGATCGAGAGCTTTTGGAGTTCGATCGAGTAGTTTGGCAGTCGAGGATGGTCGATCGAATGGTTTTGGAGTTCGATCGAAAGGAACTTATCGGGGAGTGTTCGATCGGGAGCCTAAAGTGTTCGATCGAACATTTTTGCTGGAGAAGTACTCGATAGAGGGGTATAAAAAGCCTCGATCGATTGATTTGCTTTTTACACGGGTTAATTGTTCCGTGATAGGTTTATTTTGTTAATAATAACGCTTCCCTATATAAGGAAGTCGTCATTAGGTCTTAAACAGGTCTTAACTTCTGAACTTCGGAATCTCTTAACACTCTTAATTACTCTTGATCTCTGGGATTTTGCTCTTAATCACTACTACTTGTTCTCTACGCCGGATTCATTTGATTGTAATCTTTCTTCCTCTTAATCTTTATCTAATACCTTTTCTTGTTCTTAATCTTCGTTCTCTTGTTTATTATCCTTGCTTTTGCTATTGTTTATGTTTCATCTCTATTATAATCTGTTCATTATGTCTCGCCTTAGTATGCTTATTGTTATTATCGTTAAATATGATAGCATGAGTAGCTAAACCCTTATATGTTAGGACTAGGGGAGCCATGGTAGTGATGTGATGATGTTATAGATAGGCTAGATGATTTATTTCTGAGAATCTGTCACCATAGCAATATAATTGTAACATGTTTAGATGAGTGCACACTTCTAAATAACTTTAATTTGGTTAACTTTGTTCCTAGATCAGAAGATTAGAATAAACATACCTGTTATGAACAGTAGACTACTCTAATGAGGAAGGAAGTTAAGTTAGTGGAAATCTAGGGTGGATAGCGGACCGGAAGGACCTTTCCCTTGCCCTTCTCATAGTAGATTGTCTAGGCTATTTATGATTGAGTCGATGAACTGCCATGGTGAACCGAAATCCTGACATACCTCTTTTATCTGATTACATATCTCGAATTTTCTTGCTTTATCGCGCTTGTCTCTATTTTTCTTGCTTTTAATCTTTAGTAGTTTAGAAAAAAAAATTCAAAACCCCTAATTGTGACTAGATAGACGGACTTACAGATAGATATCTTGCCTCCCTGTAGAGATCGACCCTACTTATCGCTAGCTTCTGTTAGTTATATTTAGGTATTTATTTTTGGTACATAACGACCGTATCAAATTTTGGCGCCGTTGCTGGGGAGGCAATAGCCTATTTGTCTGTTTCTGTTTCGTTTATCTCTCTTAGTCTCAGGGAATTTTTAATTCCTTGAGACATTTCTCACTTATTTCCTTCAGTGCTGTTTATGCCCAAGTCAAACAGGACAGAATTAGTTCTACCTGATCCTGAGCCAGAAAGGACCTTTCGTCATAGACTAAGACTGTAAAGGAAAATTCAAAAGGAAGTCTTAAGTACTATTGAACCGGAGCTAGAACACTTCTTATTTGTAGAAGTCCCGTCTTGTGAAGAAGACAATTATATTTCTGCCGTCAAGCCAGTGAAGATGCCTAATATCGCGAGTCATTCAGAGCCCACAGCTGCGTTGATCCCTAAAGGTTTCAAGCTTGCGACCGAGGATGACAACACTTTTGACATCCGTCCATCTTACATTAACCTGGTCGAACGAAACCTGTACAGAGGCATGGCGGGTGAAGATCCGCGTAACATTATGGAGGTTTTCACTGATTATTGCTCTACCATTCCCGCTACTAAGTGAGTAACCCAGGATAGAATTAAGGAGGTCCTGTTTCCTTTTTCTTTGACCGATGGGGCCCGTGAATGGCTCACTGATCTTGATCGAATTGCAGCCGGAATTACTGACTGGGAGAGTTTGGCCCTTGCTTTTTATAAAAGGTATTTTCCTCCACAACGAACTAATCAGCTGAGACGGAAAATTACAAGTTTTAAGCAGACACCTGACGAGAACTTGTATGAAGCTTGGTGTCGTTTTAAGAAGTTGGTGAGGTCTCTTCCTCATCATGGGTTTGATCAGTGGTTTTTAAGCAACCAGTTCTATAATGGGTTGTATGATGACCACCATGCTATATTGGATGCCTCATCTAATGGGCGATTTCAGAAGAACAATGACGATGACAAGGGATGGGCTTCATAGAGGAAATGGCTACCTATTGTGCTGAGTATGGGAATCCAAGATGAGGTATTCGTAGTGTTTCTTCAGTAGATAGTGCAGTTGTGGCTCAGCTGGAAGCCATGAATGCCCGTTTTGATAAGCTGGAATTGCAGAGTGCTAGTGATCAACAGACGGTTCACTTGTTGACTAGACAAGAAGCCGTTACTTATGAGAGATGTGGGAGTAATGACGGTCACACTACTGTTGACTGTCTAACTGAGAAGGAACAAGTCCTTGCCTTTCAGCAATATAGGCAGAGAGGTTCCTATTATAACAATCAGAGTGGAGTCCATCCCAATTTGAGATGGACTAGTCAGAATGTGCTTAATCCTACCCCTCCTCCGCAGCAGCAACAAGCTTACGTTCCTCCTCACAAAGCTCAACAAGGCTTTCAAAAGCCTCCATCCTTTCCACCACAATCATTTTCCAACATTTTCATACACCACATCATCCAACATACCCAATAGAACATTAGTAAATGATACGTGCAATTTATATAGACTTTTTAAACTTTTCTTACACTCATTTCTATGCCATTTGTATCGCTTTGTATTGCAAAATGCCCCGAATCGGCTACTTTGGTTTGTTTTGTCTTAATTGCAGAAATGGACCCAAAAGTAGTGGAATCGTCCCTTTGTCGTCCCACTTTGCATGCATTTTAAGGAGGCGAAGATCTAGAGCAAAAGTCGTACCTCAGAAAGCGTGAAGGGAGGTCTTAGGAAGATGCCAAGATGAAGTCAAGGCAAATTCAGTGGATATCTACTGGATCGAGAGCTTTTGGAGTTCGATCGAGTAGTTTGGCAGTCGAGGATGGTCGATCGAATGGTTTTGGAGTTCGATCGAAAGGAACTTATCGGGGAGTGTTCGATCGGGAGCCTAAAGTGTTCGATCGAACATTTTTGCTGGAGAAGTACTCGATAGAGGGGTATAAAAAGCCTCGATCGATTGATTTGCTTTTTACACGGGTTAATTGTTCCGTGATAGGTTTATTTTGTTAATAATAACGTTTCCCTATATAAGGAAGTCGTCATTAGGTCTTAAACAGGTCTTAACTTCTAAACTTCGGAATCTCTTAACACTCTTAATTACTCTTGATCTCTGGGATTTTGCTCTTAATCACTGCTACTTGTTCTCTACGCCGGATTCATTTGATTGTAATCTTTCTTCCTCTTAATCTTTATCTAATACCTTTTCTTGTTCTTAATCTTCGTTCTCTTGTTTATTATCCTTGCTTTTGCTATTGTTTATGTTTCATCTCTATTATAATCTGTTCATTATGTCTCGCCTTAGTATGCTTATTGTTATTATCGTTAAAAATGATAGCATGAGTAGCTAAACCCTTATATGTTAGGACTAGGGGAGCCATGGTAGTGATGTGACGATGTTATAGATAGGCTAGATGATTTATTTACGAGAATCACACCATAGCAATATAATTGTAACATGTTTAGATGAGTGCACACTTCTAAATAACTTTAATTTGGTTAACTTTGTTCCTAGATCGAAGATTAGAATAAACATACCTGTTATGAACAAGAGACTACTCTAATGAGGAAGGAAGTTAAGTTAGTGGAAATCTAGGGTGGATAGCGGACCGGAAGGACCTTTCCCTTGCCCTTCTCACAGTAGATTGTCTAGGCTATTTATGATTGAGTCGATGAACTGCCATGGTGAACCGAAATCCTGACATACCTCTTTTATCTGATTACATATCTCGAATTTTCTTGCTTTATCGCGCTTGTCTCTATTTTTCTTGCTTTTTATCTTTAGTAGTTTAGAAAACAAAATTCAAAACCCCTAATTGTGACTAGATAGACGGACTTACAGATAGATATCTTGCCTCCCTATAGAGATCGACCCTACTTATCGCTAGCTTCTGTTAGTTATATTTAGGTATTTATTTTTGGTACATAACGACCGTATCAAATTTTGGCGCCGTTGCCGGGGAGGCAATAGCCTATTTGTCTGTTTCTGTTTCGTTTATCTCTCTTAGTCTCAGGGAATTTTTAATTCCTTGAGACATTTCTCACTTATTTCCTTCAGTGCTGTTTATGCCCAAGTCAAACAGGACAGAATTAGTTCTACCTGATCCTGAGCCAGAAAGGACCTTTCGTCATAGACTAAGACTGTAAAGGAAAATTCAAAAGGAAGTCTTAAGTACTATTGAACCGGAGCTAGAACACTTCTTATTTGTAGAAGTCCCGTCTTGTGAAGAAGACAATTATATTTCTGCCGTCAAGCCGTGAAGATGCCTAATATCGCGGTCATTCGAGCCCACAACAAGCGTTGATCCCTAAAGGTTTCAAGCTTGCGACCGAGGATGACAACACTTTTGACATCCGTCCATCTTACATTAACCTGGTCGAACGAAACCTCATACGGAGGCATGGCGGGTGAAGATCCGCGTAACATTATGGAGGTTTTCACTGATTATTGCTCTACCATTCCCGCTACTAAGTGAGTAACCCAGGATAGAATTAAGGAGGTCCTGTTTCCTTTTTCTTTGACCGATGGGGCCCGTGAATGGCTCACTGATCTTGATCGAATTGCAGCCGGTATTACTGACTGGGAGAGTTTGGCCCTTGCTTTTTATAAAAGGTATTTTCCTCCACAACGAACTAATCAGCTGAGACGGAAAATTACAAGTTTTAAGCAGACACCTGACGAGAACTTGTATGAAGCTTGGTGCCGTTTTAAGAAGTTGGTGAGGTCTCTTCCTCATCATGGGTTTGATCAGTGGTTTTTAAGAAACCAGTTCTATAATGGGTTGTATGATGACCACCATGCTATATTGGATGCCTCATCTAATGGGCGATTTCAGAAGAACAATGACGATGACAACGGATGGGTTTCATAGAGGAAATGGCTACCCATTGTGCTGAGTATGGGAATCCAAGATGAGGTATTCGTAGTGTTTCTTCAGTAGATAGTGCAGTTGTGGCTCAGCTGGAAGCCATGAATGCCCGTTTTGATAAGCTGGAATTGCAGAGTGCTGGTGATCAACAGACGGTTCACTTATTGACTAGACAAGAAGCCTTTACTTATGAGAGATGTGGGAGTAATGACGGTCACACTGCTGTTGACTGTCTAACTGAGAAGGAACAAGTCCTTGCCTTTCAGCAATATAGGCAGGGAGGTTCCTATTATAACAATCAGAGTGAAGTCCATCCCAATTTGAGATGGACTAGTCGAATGTGCTTAATCCTACCCCTCCTCCGCAGCAAAGAATAAGCTTACGTTCCTCCTCACAAAGCTCAACAAGGCTTTCAAAAGCCTCCATCCTTTCCACCACAATCATTTTCCAACATTTTCATACAACACATCATCCAACATACCCAATAGAACATTATTAAATGATACGTGCAATTTATATAGACTTTTTAGCCTTTTATTACACGCATTTCTAAGCTATTTGTATCGCTTTGTATTGCAAAATGCCCCGAATTGGCTACTTTGGTTTGTTTTGTATTAATTGCAGAAATTGACCCAAAAGTAGCTGAATCGTCCCTTAGTCGTCCCACTTTGCATGCATTTTAAGTAGGCGAAGATTTAGAGCAGAAGTCGTACCTCAGGAAGCGTGAAGGAAGGTCTTAGGAAGATGCCAAGACGAAGTCAAGGCCGATTCATGGATATCTACCGGATCGAGAGCTTTTGGAGTTCGATCGAGTAGTTTGGCAGTCGAGGATGGTCGATCGAATGGTTTTGGAGTTCGATCTAAAGGAACTTATCTGGGAGTGTTCGATCAAGAGCCTAAAGTGCTCGATCGAACAGTTTTGCTGGAGAAGTACTCGATAGAGGGGTATAAAAAGCCTCGATCGATTGATTTGCTTTTTACACGGGTTAATTGTTCCGTGATAGGTTTATTTTGTTAATAATAACGTTTCCCTATATAAGGAAGTCGTCATTAGGTCTTAAACAGTCTTAACTTCGAACTTCGGAATCTCTTAACACTCTTAATTACTCTTGATCTCTGGGATTTTGCTCTTAATCACTGCTACTTGTTCTCTACGCCGGATTCATTTGATTGTAATCTTTCTTCCTCTTAATCTTTATCTAATACCTTTTCTTGTTCTTAATCTTCGTTCTCTTGTTTATTATCCTTGCTTTTGCTATTGTTTATGTTTCATCTCTATTATAATCTGTTCATTATGTCTCGCCTTAGTATGCTTATTGTTATTATCGTTAAATATGATAGCATGAGTAGCTAAACCCTTATATGTTAGGACTAGGGGAGCCATGGTAGTGATGTGACGATGTTATAGATAGGCTAGATGATTTATTTACGAGAATCATCACCATAGCAATATAATTGTAACATGTTTAGATGAGTGCACACTTCTAAATAACTTTAATTTGGTTAACTTTGTTCCTAGATCGAAGATTAGAATAAACATACCCGTTATGAACAGGTAGACTACTCTAATGAGGACGGAAGTTAAGTTAGTGGAAATCTAGGGTGGATAGCGGACCGGAAGGACCTTTCCCTTGCCCTTCTCACAGTAGATTGTCTAGGCTATTTATGATTGAGTCGATGAACTGCCATGGTGAACCGAAATCCTGACATACCTCTTTTATCTGATTACATATCTCGAATTTTCTTGCTTTATCGCGCTTGTCTCTATTTCTCTTGCTTTTAATCTTTAGTAGTTTAGAAAACAAAATTCAAAACCCCTAATTGTGACTAGATAGACGGACTTACAGATAGATATCTTGCCTCCCTATAGAGATCGACCCTACTTATCGCTAGCTTCTGTTAGTTATATTTAGGTATTTATTTTTGGTACATAACGACCGTATCAAATTTTGGCGCCGTTGCTGGGGAGGCAATAGCCTATTTGTCTGTTTCTGTTTCGTTTATCTCTCTTAGTCTCAGGGAATTTTTAATTCCTTGAGACATTTCTCACTTATTTCCTTCAGTGCTGTTTATGCCCAAGTCAAACAGACGAAATTAGTTCTACCCGATCCCGAGCCGAAAGGACCTTTCGTCATAGACTAAGACTCAGAATAAAGGAAAATTCAAAAGGAAGTCTTGAGTACTATTGAACCGGAGCTAGAACACTTCTTATTTGTAGAAGTCCCGTCTTGTGAAGAAGACAATTATATTTCTGCCGTCAAGCCGTGAAGATGCCTAATATCGCGAGTCATTCGAGCCCACAGTGCGTTGATCCCTAAAGGTTTCAAGCTTGCGACCGAGGATGACAACACTTTTGACATCCGTTCATCTTACATTAACCTGGTCGAACGAAACTGTACGGGGCATGGCGGGTGAAGATCCGCGTAACATTATGGAGGTTTTCACTGATTATTGCTCTACCATTCCCGCTACTAAGTGAGTAACCCAGGATAGAATTAAGGAGGTCCTGTTTCCTTTTTCTTTGACCGATGGGGCCCGTGAATGGCTCACTGATCTTGATCGAATTGCAGCCGGTATTACTGACTGGGAGAGTTTGGCCCTTGCTTTTTATAAAAGGTATTTTCCTCCACAACGAACTAATCAGCTGAGACGGATAATTACAAGTTTTAAGCAGACACCTGACGAGAACTTGTATGAAGCTTGGTGCCGTTTTAAGAAGTTGGTGAGGTCTCTTCCTCATCATGGGTTTGATCAGTGGTTTTTAAGCAACCAGTTCTATAATGGGTTGTATGATGACCACCATGCTATATTGGACGACTCATCTAATGGGCGATTTCAGAAGAACAATGACGATGACAACGGATGGGTTTCATAGAGGAAATGGCTACCCATTGTGCTGAGTATGGGAATCCAAGATGAGGTATTCGTAGTGTTTCTTCAGTAGATAGTGCAGTTGTGGCTCAGCTGGAAGCCATGAATGCCCGTTTTGATAAGCTAGAATTGCAGAGTGCTGGTGATCAACAGACGGTTCACTTATTGACTAGACAAGAAGCCTTTACTTATGAGAGATGTGGGAGTAATGACGGTCACACTGCTGTTGACTGTCTAACTGAGAAGGAACAAGTCCTTGCCTTTCAGCAATATAGGCAGGGAGGTTCCTATTATAACAATCAGAGTGAAGTCCATCCCAATTTGAGATGGACTAGTCAGAATGTGCTTAATCCTACCCCTCCTCCGCAGCAGCAATAAGCTTACGTTCCTCCTCACAAAGCTCAACAAGGCTTTCAAAAGCCTCCATCCTTTCCACCACAATCATTTTCCAACATTTTCATACAACACATCATCCAACATACCCAATAGAACATTAGTAAATGATACGTGCAATTTATATAGACTTTTTAGCCTTTTATTACACGCATTTCTAAGCTATTTGTATCGCTTTGTATTGCAAAATGCCCCGAATTGGCTACTTTGGTTTGTTTTGTATTAATTGCAGAAATTGACCCAAAAGTAGCTGAATCGTCCCTTAGTCGTCCCACTTTGCATGCATTTTAAGTAGGCGAAGATTTAGAGCAGAAGTCGTACCTCAGGAAGCGTGAAGGAAGGTCTTAGGAAGATGCCAAGACGAAGTCAAGGCTGATTCAGTGGATATCTACTGGATCGAGAGCTTTTGGAGTTCGATCGAGTAGTTTGGCAGTAGAGGATGGTCGATCGAATGGTTTTGGAGTTCGATCTAAAGGAACTTATCTGGGAGTGTTCGATCAAGAGCCTAAAGTGCTCGATCGAACAGTTTTGCTGGAGAAGTACTCGATAGAGGGGTATAAAAAGCCTCGATCGATTGATTTGCTTTTTACACGGGTTAATTGTTCCGTGATAGGTTTATTTTGTTAATAATAACGTTTCCCTATATAAGGAAGTCGTCATTAGGTCTTAAACAGGTCTTAACTTCTGAACTTCGGAATCTCTTAACACTCTTAATTACTCTTGATCTCTGGGATTTTGCTCTTAATCACTGCTACTTGTTCTCTACGCCGGATTCATTTGATTGTAATCTTTCTTCCTCTTAATCTTTATCTAATACCTTTTCTTGTTCTTAATCTTCGTTCTCTTGTTTATTATCCTTGCTTTTGCTATTGTTTATGTTTCATCTCTATTATAATCTGTTCATTATGTCTCGCCTTAGTATGCTTATTGTTATTATCGTTAAATATGATAGCATGAGTAGCTAAACCCTTATATGTTAGGACTAGGGGAGCCATGGTAGTGATGTGACGATGTTATAGATAGGCTAGATGATTTATTTCTGAGAATCTGTCACCATAGCAATATAATTGTAACATGTTTAGATGAGTGCACACTTCTAAATAACTTTAATTTGGTTAACTTTGTTCCTAGATCAGAAGATTAGAATAAACATACCTGTTATGAACAGTAGACTACTCTAATGAGGACGGAAGTTAAGTTAGTGGAAATCTAGGGTGGATAGCGGACCGGAAGGACCTTTCCCTTGCCCTTCTCACAGTAGATTGTCTAGGCTATTTATGATTGAGTCGATGAACTGCCATGGTGAACCGAAATCCTGACATACCTCTTTTATCTGATTACATATCTCGAATTTTCTTGCTTTATCGCGCTTGTCTCTATTTCTCTTGCTTTTAATCTTTAGTAGTTTAGAAAACAAAATTCAAAACCCCTAATTGTGACTAGATAGACGGACTTACAGATAGATATCTTGCCTCCCTGTAGAGATCGACCCTACTTATCGCTAGCTTCTGTTAGTTATATTTAGGTATTTATTTTTGGTACATAACGACCGTATCAAATTTTGGCGCCGTTGCCGGGGAGGCAATAGCCTATTTGTCTGTTTCTGTTTCGTTTATCTCTCTTAGTCTCAGGGAATTTTTAATTCCTTGAGACATTTCTCACTTATTTCCTTCAGTGCTGTTTATGCCCAAGTCAAACAGGACAGAATTAGTTCTACCTGATCCTGAGCCAGAAAGGACCTTTCGTCATAGACTAAGACTGTAAAGGAAAATTCAAAAGGAAGTCTTGAGTACTATTGAACCGGAGCTAGAACACTTCTTATTTGTAGAAGTCCCGTCTTGTGAAGAAGACAATTATATTTCTGCCGTCAAGCCAGTGAAGATGCCTAATATCGCGAGTCATTCAGAGCCCACAGCTGCGTTGATCCCTAAAGGTTTCAAGCTTGCGACCGAGGATGACAACACTTTTGACATCCGTTCATCTTACATTAACCTGGTCGAACGAAACCTGTACAGAGGCATGGCGGGTGAAGATCCGCGTAACATTATGGAGGTTTTCACTGATTATTGCTCTACCATTCCCGCTACTAAGTGAGTAACCCAGGATAGAATTAAGGAGGTCCTGTTTCCTTTTTCTTTGACCGATGGGGCCCGTGAATGGCTCACTGATCTTGATCGAATTGCAGCCGGTATTACTGACTGGGAGAGTTTGGCCCTTGCTTTTTATAAAAGGTATTTTCCTCCACAACGAACTAATCAGCTGAGACGGAAAATTACAAGTTTTAAGCAGACACCTGACGAGAACTTGTATGAAGCTTGGTGCCGTTTTAAGAAGTTGGTGAGGTCTCTTCCTCATCATGGGTTTGATCAGTGGTTTTTAAGCAACCAGTTCTATAATGGGTTGTATGATGACCACCATGCTATATTGGACGACTCATCTAATGGGCGATTTCAGAAGAACAATGACGATGACAAGGGATGGGTTTCATAGAGGAAATGGCTACCCATTGTGTTGAGTATGGGAATCCAAGATGAGGTATTCGTAGTGTTTCTTCATAGATAGTGCAGTTGTGGCTCAGCGAAGCCATGAATGCCCGTTTTGATAAGCTAGAATTGCAGAGTGCTGGTGATCAACAGACGGTTCACTTATTGACTAGACAAGAAGCCTTTACTTATGAGAGATGTGGGAGTAATGACGGTCACACATCTTGTGATCGTCTAACGAGAAGGAACAAGTCCTTGCCTTTCAAAGAATATAGGCGGGGAGGTTCCTATTATAACAATCGAGTGAAGTCCATCCCAATTTGAGATGGACTAGTCGAATGTGCTTAATCCTACCCCTCCTCCGCAGCAGCAGAATAAGCTTACGTTCCTCCTCACAAAGCTCAACAAGGCTTTCAAAAGCCTCCATCCTTTCCACCACAATCATTTTCCAACATTTTCATACAACACATCATCCAACATACCCAATAGAACATTAGTAAATGATACGTGCAATTTATATAGACTTTTTAGCCTTTTATTACACGCATTTCTAAGCTATTTGTATCGCTTTGTATTGCAAAATGACCCGAATTGGCTACTTTGGTTTGTTTTGTATTAATTGCAGAAATTGACCCAAAAGTAGCGGAATCGTCCCTTAGTCGTCCCACTTTGCATGCATTTTAAGTAGGCGAAGATTTAGAGCAAAAGTCGTACCTCAGGAAGCGTGAAGGAAGGTCTTAGGAAGATGCCAAGACGAAGTCAAGGCTGATTCAGTGGATATCTACTGGATCGAGAGCTTTTGGAGTTCGATCGAGTAGTTTGGCAGTAGAGGATGGTCGATCGAATGGTTTTGGAGTTCGATCTAAAGGAACTTATCTGGGAGTGTTCGATCAAGAGCCTAAAGTGCTCGATCGAACAGTTTTGCTGGAGAAGTACTCGATAGAGGGGAATAAAAAGCCTCGATCGATTGATTTGCTTTTTACACGGGTTAATTGTTCCGTGTTAGGTTTATTTTGTTAATAATAACGCTTCCCTATATAAGGAAGTCGTCATTAGGTCTTAAACAGGTCTTAACTTCTGAACTTCGGAATCTCTTAACACTCTTAATTACTCTTGATCTCTGGGATTTTGCTCTTAATCACTGCTACTTGTTCTCTACGCCGGATTCATTTGATTGTAATCTTTCTTCCTCTTAATCTTTATCTAATACCTTTTCTTGTTCTTAATCTTCGTTCTCTTGTTTATTATCCTTGCTTTTGCTATTGTTTATGTTTCATCTCTATTATAATCTGTTCATTATGTCTCGCCTTAGTATGCTTATTGTTATTATCGTTAAATCTGATAGCATGAGTAGCTAAACCCTTATATGTTAGGACTAGGGGAGCCATGGTAGTGATGTGACGATGTTATAGATAGGCTAGATGATTTATTTGTGAGAATTTGTCACCATAGCAATATAATTGTAACATGTTTAGCTGAGTGCACGCTTCTAAATAACTTTAATTTGGTTAACTTTGTTCCCGGATCGGAAGATTGGAATAAACAGACCTGCTATGAACAGTAGACTACCCTAATGAGGACGGAAGTTAAGTTAGTGGAAATCTAGGGTGGATAGCGGACCGGAAGGACCTTGCCCTTGCCCTTCTCACAGTTGATTATCTAGGCTATTTATGATTGAGTCGATGAACTACCATGGTGAACCGAAATCCTGACATACGTCTTTTATCTGATTACATATCTCGAATTTTCTTGCTTTATCGCGCTTGTCTCTATTTCTCTTGCTTTTAATCTTTAGTAGTTTAGAAAACAAAATTCAAAACCCCCAATTGTGACTAGTAACACGGACTTACAAATAGATATCTTGCCTCCCTTTGGAGATCGACCCTACTTATTGTTGGAATAAGTGTCCTCCGACAATAATGCGATCACAACTGTCGGTCATGATGATCACATGTTTGAATCTCATTTTAAGAATACATGTGGGATGTAATTTTTTACAGTCAACTGGTCCACACATATCGGTAATGATTGGCTGACTAGAGTTTGACATTACTGTCATGCGACGGTGGTGATCAGTTGATCCCCTTAGGTCATACCTATAGGGAAATACTCTTAATTGATTATTTAATTAATCGTATGCCGATACGAGTTAATTAAATTGCTTAAAATTGACGGGTGATTTTGTGAGTAAAGTTAACGTGTCTTATTGTAATTTGATTAAATGAGATACGGTCTAAGTAATCAAATTGTTTTATTACTTAGATAAAATTATTGTTTACGAAACAATTGAAATTGAATGAATAATTTATTATAAATACAAGACGTTGTAATTTATAATTTGATAAACCATTTTGGTACAAGTGATTACGAATTACTAGTGAATTTTGTATGTGACATATTTTATTAATATGTTGATTTTTAATATGTTAAAAATACATTATGGTGTAACATGTCATGTAACATGTGACACATGACAAAATTGACAAATGACAAAATAAAATGGATCTTCCATTTTATATGTGCCGAAAAATTGTAGGGAGTATTAGTGGATAAATTGTGTTGATTATTTTAATAAGAGAAAACACAATGATTAAGCCTAATGACTAGCCATGCATGCCTAGTCTTGTCTTGAGAAGAACACAAGACCATGCTTTGGCTTCTCCTTCCCCCTCCAACCGGTTTTCTACATAGAAAAGACAAGGGCTTTTCTTTGATTATTCACATCTTTACTACCTAATTTTTCTAGTGTAAGAAAATTAATTCTCTCTACTATTTGTGAAAATCTTAGAGACATAAAACCACAAAAATTACTCCCTCTTGGACCGGTTTATTCAAGAGCAATTACAAATTATTTTTGTGTCAAATTTTAAGTAAAGACTAATATTATTACTAGTTCATAATAGTATTTGTAACACCCCGATTTATAAAGGAGCCTCTAGCAAGACATTCCCTAATAAACCGGACTGTTACCATCTCGGTTTCACGAGGTAGTGAATAACAAATTAAACTCCAAGGCAAATTACATAATTTCTTTAACTTAACTTTTTACAAAACCTCATTTACATCAAATTACAAAGAACTAACATAAATAAAAGTGAAAGTCTTCTAAATGATGATCTAGCTACTAAGTCTTCTGATCCAGTGTCTCACGCCCATCAAGCTCCCATCCTATCTCATAAACCTGTCAAGCCTGCTCCCCAATATTTGGATCGTCACAGGTGTTCACGAATACACAGGGGCAACCACGAGGTTGAGTAGGGAATACAATGAAACAACAAAATATGATATGCATGCTCCTCCGTCACCTCCACCTCCATCTTAACTCATATCTCATAACCCGAACGCCCACCATACCGATCCCCCTGTAGACTATATATCGACCGTAGCCGATCTCGCCTCGCACTGAGGACACCAGGGCAAGTCTGCAGAACCCGCCTGGGCCTTATCACAACATCATCATCACCACACCACGTCACTACAACATCCTCCATCTCCAATGCATATGAATGCTCAAGAAATTAATGCAACACAATATGTATATCATTGAACTGGTAAATCATAGAATCATGCCTAAGTTCAATGTTGTGATAATATACTCAATACGATCAATTCAGTCAAGCACATTCCAGGATATGAATCATATCATGAATCAACAACCACGAATCAAGTCAACGTTCACAGTTTGGTCATATGAAACACAAACAAGTCAACACCATTCGACAACAACGATAATAAGTCAAGTGTATTTCCCTACCTTTTCGCAATCCAAGCACACAAGCAATCAATTATGATCCTTCACATATCCATCACCTACATAACATAATTATGTATAATTACCACCTACTTAATCAAATAATCATGCACATAACCTAGACTCATCATAACTTAATAGGAATATCAACTTAAAGAACAAACACGATTTTTCCTGATTTTCCAGCACATGACAGACTCGGAATAAAATACATAACTAATTCCAGAAAAATCAAATTGATACAAGGCCAATTGGATTGGAACCCCATGAGTCTTAGCTACAAATTATATCTAACGTGTTTTTCTCGAATTCCAAACTTATCAAGAGTTTTCAGACTGATTTCCAAAAACTGACAGAAACCGTCGCATAAAAATTATTGATTCATAAAACGAGTTTAAAACATTATTTTGCAGTAATTCCAAATCCTATTATCATCTAGACTATACAATGATGATGTATGAAGAAGCCTCATAACTGAATCGACATAAAATTTAGGGTTTCAAATCATTTTCCACAACCAAATCAGATTCGCGGACTTTTCAGCGACATGTTCATAAATAAATCACCTAGGACAAACCATAAAGAATTTGACTACGAGATTTTATATGCATAAACTAGACATCAAATAAACAGGAATCTCTTTTCAAACTTTTTGAAGACGAACACTTTAAAACAATATAAACAATGGAATGAAATCGACTTACAAACAGGGAAATCGAATTAGGTTGGAATCGATGAGAAATCTTCAATCAAATGAAAGGCTCGACAATTCTTCTTCCTCTCCCTTTCTCTAGGTTTAGAAATGGTTTTATGAATGATAAAATGAAAAGGGGGGAGAGGGAGAGCGGCTCTTAGATTAGGTTTAGGGTAAATGGTGGTTACATGTTCCGGGTAGGGCAAATGTGTTAAACGGGTATGGTCGTTGGGTAAATGTAGATGGGTAATTCTTGACCCAAAAGACAAAATGTGATGTAGCCCGACTCAACATATACGATATAAACCCGACTTAATAACATTCACGATATTACGATGCAACCAATATAAAATGTATAATACTAATATATAATAATATCCGTTTAATCGATTATATAAAATACGGGGTATTACAGTCTACCCTCCTTAAAAGAAACTTCATCCCGAAGTTTACCCTCTCTACCAACCAACGCAAACGAATTATGAAACGCATATACAAAAGTATGTAAGGCACCCACCAAATTGAATATTAAACGCAGTATTACATTCCACCCTCCTTAAAATAAACTTCGTCCCCGAAGTTTAACCATAACAGAAACACATCATGTAACACTCCAACATAACCCACACAACGCATAACTAATATAGCCAAACTGAGAAATCACACATGAAGTATAAAGATTGTGGATTTTACAATCCTACCCTCCTTAAACATGGTTACGTCCCCGTAACCATCATTATTATAACAAAAGTTCTCAAACTACTGCTAACAATTGAAAGAGGATAAAAGATTCACAACTCACGCTCAAGTTACTAATCCCTACTAAAGACAATCAATATACAAGCTCTCTCAAGAAAGCTACAGTTACTGCTGCTACAGCACATCGCCACGGATCGGAGCAAAAGCCACGTTGAATAACTTAAGACATTTCAGTATTAATCTAGACACTCTTCATATCAATCAATACATGCAATAACATTCACAGGATCTGCTTGTCAATCTAATTTATACATTACTACTCAGGTTACAAAGATGAAGATGCCTAGGTGCTCACATATGGTTCATGTCAAATAACATCGTTTCATCAAGGTTACTAAGCAAGATCACTAACGTAACATACCACGATAATCCTATCCGGCGTATTCTCGTGGCAGCATATTTTCCAAGAAATATTGGTAACATTTATTCATGTGAATAATCAAATTATGAATGGAACAATGCTTTACAAGGTTACCAGTAAAAATCATTAGTAATTATTCATTTCACTAATCATTGTAATCTCATACCTTAGAAACATAGGGAATCAATCAACATAAGAAAAGAATTAGGGTCAAAACTTAATAAATCGTTTTATGAAAATTTGTAACCTAATAGGTCCATCGACTTTCCTTTACATAACTCGTATGATTTAGGTCAAGACACAGGATCACCCATAAAATGAAGACAACCAGTTTCAAAAAGACTTATCATCCTAGAAATATTTTTAATCCTCATAACAAAGGGTTTGGGATTTATTCACGAATGATGAACGCACATTGATTGGCAAATTTTACAAACTTATTGGTCGAGTCAATCAAGCTAGTAAACAAATATATTGGAAAGTTAACATACAAGACTATCATACATAAAATTTCGTTCTTGGTGTTAAATATATTTAAACTGCACCCAACACAATGACATAAAAGATTAAATGTATTTAACTACACCAATTTCAACATACCATGTTAACACATAACTCACTTAAATCACCACATTACATTACCCGTTTTGACATTCGTAACTAACCACAACCAACCAATTCACTACATGAACGAACAACATGACCAAATTAATCCACTAATTTGTGACTCCGTTCTAGCTTCATTCCTCCAGACTAGCAAATATCATGAAACCATACAACCAGACAATCGGCCGGAAATCTCATTCAATTTATACTCACACGACAAAATTTAACTTCATTTTCAAAACTTTTACTTTCATACTGGACGGTGAATAACTTTCTTAACATAAATCTTATAACAGAGCCCCATAGAATCCATTTACACTTTACTACGAAACTCAAAATCTGATAAACTTAATTCAATTCCTTCAAACAATACAAGCTTAGGTGTCGACTCATATTTCATAATTTACAGATTCATCTTATTCATTTCAGTCCTATCTTTACTAATGAACGACTATTACCTCAACATCAGGATTTTAGTTGAACTTCTTTACTCAGTTATATTCACGGCTAACACGACTACATCATTTAATCGGAGACCTTTTAGATAGAACACATTCCGTGGTGACGTCTCATCAAAGCATACGATTCGTACCATAAAGTAAAGCAAGTAACTACAAATTAACTGTGTTCAATCAAATTTTTACCTCTTTATTATAGATCTATTTATCACAGGTTGCATGGTCACACAAAGTATAAGTACCAACTCAATTACATGTTAAATTTTAAAAGGATTTATCACGTCATAAGAACTAGACAAGAGTCTAACCATATAGTCAATATAAGAAGATTATTAGTTTAGATCAGAGGCACACCATAAAATTCCCAGTTAAACTCCTTACGGATCCATCGACTGTGCGTCATGAGTAATTAACTTAATAATGTAGAAGTCAAACAACTGAAATTACAATTGAGTATTAATAGTTATATGATTCACAATAACAACAAAATTACTTCCATATCACACATATGTTTAACATTTTAGCAACCATACCATTCAATTGTCTCCATCAACTCAGTATAATTCATTTTCAGCAAAAATGAGAGATATCGCATAAACAACTTAAACATGTACATCTACCGTCATATAACTTGTAAAACATTATCTATGACAAAAGATTAGTAAGGTGAACAAGTTCTCTGGTTTGCACGGTTTGAACAAATAGGCAACTCGTAGGCTCAATTGAATGCAACTATAACGGCTATCATTTAAACCAACGCATATCATGTGAATCATCAAAGGGTTATCTCATTATAATTCGACGGTTCGAGAATATATTTCAAATATCGTAACTATATCGTAACTATATCAACTATATTTCAAATATCGTGACAATTGCAACAATCACCTTAGCATTTCATGACCATACAACTATGAACATATCCAATAAGGAACAACAACACTATTTTATTATCATATTATAAGTTTAGGTTCAACTGAAATAAATTAATGCAATGAAAGTAATAAGTATAACTATAGGCACACAGACTCACATAAAAGACATGAGAACTCAGATGACATCCTACATGTGTGAACATTTAGACATACTCATTACTACCATTCATGTGTAAACATTTAAACATAATTATTATAAATATTCACGCGAGTATATTAGAACAATCAAGTTAACATTTAACGCCACCAACTTTACCAAGATATGACAATATAGTTTTATATTTATATATATCCGACCACTATACAAATATGATGAACACACCAGAGATATTACAACATGCCAAGCATATATAAAATATGCAAACAACCGGACTCGTATAAAATATTTTACCCTCGATTAAGAATCAAATTAAGCTATTCAATTTCACTCATACTATCATGCCAACAATGTTAAAAACTAAACTTTAATTTTTTTTTACCACTTGTTAAGATACATAACCAATGAATATGTGTGCTACTATCATCATATAAGGACACTATAATTTCACATTAATAAGGCTCATGAAATAATCGAACAACTGTATGAAAACTCAACATAGAATTCACATTTTAAAAGTTATGATTCACATTGTAACTTCCAAAAATCACGAATAAATAACCATTCAACGAAAACTTGAGTTATATTACTTTTTATAACATACAGAGAGTTAATAATTCGTGAGAAAAAAAATGAGGTCCAAAGCTCAAGAATTCAATTTTTAAAGGATTTTGCAACTCAGTTGGTCGAAACAAGTATGTGACAGCAATTGGTCCGAAACTTGGGTCAGTTTGCAAAACTTACCATTTAATATAGAGACATCAAGAATTTTCGTGGCTTAGCAATTTGAAAACATATACGAATCTTCTGATCGATGGAGTTGGAATTATGCAAAAATTGTTAATACAATTTAAATGAGGATTTTTACAAAATCGTTGGTCAAAACATCACTGCACAGGAACTTCCTGACCACAGCCCACTAAAATATTTATTACTCCTAATCCGTATATCCTATAAGCATGAAACCAACGCCAAATGAACACTAAATCACGAGGCTATCTCTCATAAAATTTTCATCCATAGGCAATAAACAGAAAAGAAATGGCAGTAAGGTCAATTAAAGAGTAAAATCAAACAAAACGAGTTTCAGCACTAGGTCATTCTTTACTATGTTACAAGCTCTTATGAGCATACTATGTATACTAACCCATCCCAACTTAAATCTCACACTTTGTACTTATGTAAACATCTATCCCATAGAATCCCTTCGCATCTCGATCTACTCCTTACATCTAAATCACGATTGCTATGACTAGAAACATGCAATTCAATAGTGTTTCTGATTACTATCACAATACTATACTAGCATGGCTTCGGGATCACATAACCGCATATCGCTAGACATAATAGCACTATCAACACGTCATTCAACATCCATCCAGATAAATATCATCAATTCGCAATTATTTCTACGCTCACGATTACCACAATCCAACACTTCATTGATTATCAACCTGAACACGAAAATTTATTTCTCATCTCCACAACATCATATGATCACGTCATAATTCATACAAAATACTTACCGTAACGTTGTCCTGCAGAGTGGTTAGAATATATAGGTCTCAAAGTATACATCAACTCGATTATATCCCCCTCCAACCGGTTTTCTACATAGAAAAGACAAGGGCTTTTCTTTGATTATTCACATCTTTACTACCTAATTTTTCTAGTGTAAGAAAATTAACTCTCTCTACTATTTGTGAAAATCTTATAGACATAAAACCACAAAAATTACTCCCTCTTGGACCGATTTATTCAAGAGCAATTACAAATTATTTTTGTGTCAAATTTTAAGTAAAGACTAATATTATTACTAGTTCATAATAGTATTTGTAACACCCCGATTTATAAAGGAGCCTCTAGCAAGACATTCCCTAATAAACCGGACTGTTACCATCTCGGTTTCCCGAGGTAGTGAATAACAAATTAAACTCCAAGGCAAATTACATAATTTCTTTAACTTCACTTTTTACAAAACCTGATTTACATCAAATTACAAAGAACTAACATAAATAAAAGTGAAAGTCTTCTAAATGATGATCTAGCTACTAAGTCTTCTGATCCAGTGTCTCACGCCCATCAAGCTCCCATCCTATCTCATAAACCTGTCAAGCCTGCTCCCCAATATTTGGATCGTCACAGGTGTTCACGAATACACAGGGTCAACCACGAGGTTGAGTAGGGAATACAATTAAACAACAAAATATGATATGCATGCTCCTCCGTCACCTCCACCTCCATCTCAACTCATATCTCATAACCCGGAACGCCCAGCCATACCGATCCACGGTAGACTATATATCGACCGTAGCCGATCTGCCAGCTCGCAGCTGAGGACACCAGGGCAAGTCCTGCAGAACCCGCCTGGGCCTTATCACAACATCATCATCACCACACCACGTCACTACAACATCCTCCATCTCCAATGCGTATGAATGCTCAAGAAATTAATGCAACACAATATGTATATCATTGAACTGGTAAATCATAGAATCATGCCGGTTACCGAATGTTGTGATAATATACTCAATACGATCAATTCAGTCAAGCACATTCCAGGATATGAATCATATCATGAATCAACAACCACGAATCAAGTCAACGTTCACAGGTTGGTCATATGAAACACAAACAAGTCAACACCATTCGACAACAACGATAATAAGTCAAGTGTATTTCCCTACCTTTTCGCAATCCAAGCACACAAGCAATCAATTATGATCCTTCACATATCCATCACCTACATAACATAATTATGTATAATTACCACCTACTCAATCAAATAATCATGCACATAACCTAGACTCATCATAACTTAATAGGAATATCAACTTAAAGAACAAACACGATTTTTCCTGATTTTCCAGCACATGACAGACTCGGAATAAAATACATAACTAATTCCAGAAAAATCAAATTGATACAAGGCCAATTGGATTGGAACCCCATGAGTCTTAGCTACAAATTATATCTAACGTGTTTTTCTCGAATTCCAAACTTATCAAGAGTTTTCAGACTGATTTCCAAAAACTGACAGAAACCGTCGCATAAAAAGTATTGATTCATAAAACGAGTTTAAAACATTATTTTGCAGTAATTCCAAATCCTATTATCATCTAGACTATACAAAGATGATGTATGAAGAAGCTTCATAACTGAATCGACATAAAATTTAGGGTTTCAAATCATTTTCCACAACCAAATCAGATTCGCGGACTTTTCAGCGACATGTTCATAAATAAATCACCTAGGACAAACCATAAAGAATTTGACTACGAGATTTTATATGCATAAACTAGACATCAAATAAACATGACTCTCTTTTCAAACGTTTTGAAGACGAACACTTTAAAACAGTATAAAAAATGGAATGAAATCGACTTACAAACAGGGAAATCGAATTAGGTTGGAATCGATGAGAAATCTTCAATCAAATGAAAGGCTCGACAATTCTTCTTCCTCTCCGTTTCTCTAGGTTTAGAAATGGTTTTATGAATGATAAAATGAAAAAGGGGGAGAGGGAGAGCGGCTCTTAGATTAGGTTTAGGGTAAATGGTGGTTACATGTTCCGGGTAGGGCAAATGGGTTAAACGGGTATGGTCGTTGGGTAAATGTAGATGGGTAATTCTTGACCCAAAAGACAAAATGTGATGTAGCCCGACTCAACATATACGATATAAACCCGACTTAATAACATTCACGATATTACGATGCAACCAATATAAAATGTATAATACTAATATATAATAATATCCGTTTAATCGATTATATAAAATGCGGGGTATTACAGTATTGGTTATTAAGATTATTCCTTGGGTATACGCTTTTGGGAGAGGTTCTAATTTGAACCTTGTTCATCCATTGTTGGAAAGCTCAAGAACTAACAAGAAGGAGATCTTGTTGGTGCCCAAATGGCCGAAAATTAGATGGTGAGAAATCGATTTTTCCATCTCCTTTTATTAAGTTTGCATGCATAAGATCTTGTATTTATTTTATGACCAAATAAATTGATTCATATATGAATATGTAAATTAATGAGATTAATGAAAACCTAACAAGCGGTATCAGAGACTTAGGTTGTTTGCATGCAAATCAGTTTATAGTTTTTCTGAGTTATAGGATTAACATACAAAACTAATTAATTTGGATTTATGAAGATAAACCTAAAAATAACTTTGCATGTTAAAAGTTTCTGGTCCTAAGTGATTTTTAGGACATTTTGGTTTATTTATGGATTTTATTGTTCATTTTATATAATATTGGCATTAAAATGTGATTTTTATGATAAAAATGTCATTTTTGGACGAAAAATAGCTAAACTTCGACTTTTTCAGTGTTTTTTGGATATGTTTTCACATATATTATCTACTGATGGCCTGTAAATTTTCATGTTAAAATAAGTTATTTTGCTCGAAATATGAATTTTATAAGTTAAAATCGTATTTAAATGGGTAAATAGGTTAATATGAGTTATATTTCGAATCTTGTCATGGAAATTTAGTATGTTGTCACATGAAATTTTATAAGATGTGTGTAAAATATTTGTCTATAAATAAGTCTTTATGCATGATTTATGATTTTTTGATGAAAAATCACAGAAATAGTGACTATAATTAGTAATAATGCTAAAACATACTTCATGATTAAAGGAAAAACGTCACATATTGCATTTTATCATATATTTCTAATCTAAAAGTGAAAAGTTGATGAAAATAATTTTTCTCATATTTTTATAGTCATAATTGTTAAAACTGATAAACCGCAACATTGTTTTTCTCGATAAATTTTCGAAATTTTTAACCTATGTTTTGAATATTATGAGTGTCATGGTATTTTTCCAGAATGTTCATGAGTTTAAATTTCAAATTTCGAAATTATATGAATTTTTATAATTTAATTTGAAGTTTATAGCATAATTTTGTATTTTTGGGTCCATTTATGAACAATATTAAGAAATCAAGTATAATTATTGTCAAAATGTTAGTGGAGACTAAGTTTTGAGTCCTAAGAGGTTAGGGTAATTAACTTGTACAAAAATATGAATTTATGTAATTATTGTGATTTTAACAAGTTATAATCACGCAAATCCATGAAAACCGATAAATATACGATATTGGCTGTTAAAAGGCGATTTAGCATAATATCTAGCATGTTCATACATATTATAATGCTGCATTTTATTTATGATTGTCATATTTTAATTTTATGTAATTTTTTAATTATGTAATTTTACTTAGTATGGCCTTAGTTTTTAATTGGTATTACCCGAAATGTATGGGAATATCGATTCGGTTGTAATTTTGTGATCTCGTATCACCAATTTGTAATTTAATAGATTTATTTTATTTTATTACAAATGTATAATAGGAAATTATGTAATTCATTTTGTAATTTAATTATTCCGGAGTTCCTTGAAGACGGTGCCATTCGAGAAGGCGATCCATCAATGAAAGTGTTGCCTTGAAATGTGTGCCAAGACCGAAGTTCAAGGGACCAAAGGAGTTGATTTCCGCATTTGTAATAGTTTATTAAATTTACTATTTTAGAAAGGCCATACTAGGATTTTATTTTATACTTTGCATTTTATTTATATGTTGCCTGCATCGCTAAATCGCCATAACTAAAACATGCATTTTATTTAATCGAGTAAATCGACCGTGTCAATTATAATTATCGTAGTTCACCGCTTTAGTTCACTTAAAATGTGATAGATAATAAATTGACATGACCTCTCGCTAAATAAACAATTGAGAGTTAGCCTTACCAAAAATTAGAAACCATGAAAACCTATTTCGTGAGGGAGTGCGCTCGGCCTTACCGGGGTACAAACCTTGCTACGTAGGGGAAGTGGGTGATAAATGTCTACCCACCGAATTTATAAAGATAAGGGTTGTATTCGGCTTTACCGATGCCCAAGTTGATGTAAATTTGGATCATGGACACATTTATTCGAAATTTGGGTTGAACTCAACAAAAGTATTCTCGACGGTTGCCGGATGTGTTTCGGGCTAAGGATAAATATTAATGTAATTTTATCGACCAAGAGTTCTAAAAGTAGAATCGATTAAAGAGTTAATCCACCGAGTTATATTGATGAGGGTTGTATTCGGCTTTACCTATGCCCAAGTTAATATGAATATGGATCTTGGAATCATTTATCATAGTTGGGTAGAGGTCACTATGTAAATGCTTTACTTGTTATTTACAAGTATTAATAAAACGATAAATGTTAAGTTTTCCACTATTCCGTTATCATATTGTTCTATTACCACAATTCATATACGATATCATTTCGATTTTTGATTCAAATCTCCATTAAAACATCGTAACTAAACACAAATATGAATTTGCTTCTAAAACCTCATATGAACCATAACTAAAGATCTTTTTGTGAAAAGTGTAGATAGAAGTTATTCATTATCAAAAAGGCTTTTGATTATTGACTAACATGTCTAATTACAATGGATAGTTATTCATATACTTAATTGAATTAAGTACTTTGAAACGTTAAATTGTTTTGGTAATTAGATTTGTAAGAAATCGTAATTGACCAAAATAACGCAACCACTTCAATGAAAGTTTTAAGACTAAACGAATAAATTGAAGAGTAGTCTTCATGAAATTAAATTTTTGCTTCTCTAAGCAAAGATTCATTGAAATGAGTGGGAGCATTCTCTTAAACCGTTAAGAAAAAGATAAGGTTTAAAGAAGTAAAATTAGAATGGAATTGATACAAGGTAATGTTAAAAGTAAAGTTATTGAGAATAACGATACTAAACCTATCAATCCCGACCGATAAAGTTTCCATTGTCTTGATTGTTGGACGCTAGAAAGGAAACTACCCCAAATTATTGAAGAATCAACAAGTTAGTTGTGGGACATCTAATGGGACCTTCTTCTTTAAATGTTTATTTGATTAACATAAATTTTGCTAGTACTACTTCGTCAATATTAGAAACCAGTGGAGGTTTTCATCATTGTATTCGATACATAAGATGATTATAATATGACGACTAGCATCAAATAATGTCGAGAGATATAGTCATTGTGTAATCAATCTAGTTTTTGGGTTTAAAGTTGTACTTAATTGTGACTATTAAGTGCATAAACTCGAAATAAGAATATAAACTTGTTAAGATACAAAAAAAAAGGTTTCACTTTTGTGACCCTATACACCATGATTTGATGTATGGCTAGCCCATAATCAAGGTGATTATATTCTAAAACAAACTAGAATGACAAATCATGTAGATGATGCAAGACTCAAATTGGTAACCCAAGATTAAACCTTAAATTCTGGAATGATGAACGCAAAGAGTTATCGAGTACTCTTGGAACCATTAGATTGTTAATCTTATGGTATATGTGTATCTTGTATTCAAAGCAAGATATCTCGTGCTTTTGGGTTGAAAAGGAGATCGAGGTTGTAAATCATTGATTCAGAATAGGTTGATCATTTTCTTTTACCAACGATTTAAGTTGACACTAATGTGTTCACTTAATAAGGTACATAGAGAAATCTTTGAAGAAGTTCAAAGAGTTCCAGGAATCACGATTTAGTCGTGATAGGATTATCTAAGTGAAAACATTGAAAAAAGCCAAAGGATGTGTGATATAGTATCACAAGTTAATCTCTCCTAGCACACTTTATGGGACAAGGTATGGCTAGATATAGAAATCAAACCCTGTTCGATATGGTTTGGATTTTATTCAAGTTACCTTGAGTTACTTGATCTAATTTTGGAGATTTTATCATTTTTTTTTTGGTGAAATGTGAGCTTTGATTGATAAAATAATCAGATTACAACATATAGTCCAATTTGGATATAACAACTAGGCTTAAGTACAACAAAAACCTATGTTTACAATCCAATCCTTATCCCCTACTAACATAGGCCGAAGAATAACATGATTCAACCTTGACTTCACAGTGACTTTGATCTCGTCTGCAACAATACCAGGTCTTCTCAGTTGAAGATTAATGCGACAATTGTTTCTCTCCATCCAGACTGCATACCAGAATGCAAGTTGTTTTTCCACTAAATCTAAACAAATCATATGAGATATGAAATGGTAGGGTACCATGTTTGTAAGTTTACATAAGGTACAAATGCTCATTTTTCCTTACAATAATCACGAGTACAACAGGATTGTGGCTCGTAAACCTGTCTTTTTAGAATACAAGTTTATTTCTAAAAGACAGAGTGGGAGAAAATTTTCAATAGCCACAAAAGAGTCAAAAAAAATTGTATGTCGCAAGAAACTGGTCTTTCTTGGCTACATGACGTTGTTTCTTCGAAACCTAGGAGGTTGAACTCATCACTTGTTAAAGATGATGAATTCGTGTTACTTTTAGAAAGTAAAGAGCTTGCAACTTACAAAAAAATTGTTTGATTCAAGTTACTTCTGGAAAGTAATGAATATATGACTTACATGAGAGTGTTTAAGTCACAACTCAATACAAGGCTTAGAGCCATGAAAATCCGAAATAAATTCCAAGTGAATTGTTAGATATCAAAGCTTGATTGGTGGCAAAGGGTTTTGCACTAGTTGAAATGCTTAAGTCTATTTGGATCTTCTCAGGGATTGTGTTTCATTATGATGATATACATATAACGAGTGAATCTAAAACCCACTTCTTCAATTAGAAGGAATGTATTCAATACATGTCATGAGTTTTGTAGATTCTTGCAATCCTAAGATAATGTGAAACTTAAGAGAGGGTCTTAAGTAGGACATCAATGAGTTGGAATCAATGTTTTGATCATGATATAAAACTTTTCTAGATAAGTCGAGAAGTTGTGTTTATACATGGAGTTTAGTAGGAGTTACGATAATTTTAATTAGTCTTATATGTGGATGACATATTGATCATTGGGAATGATTTAAGACTTTTGGAGTATTATAATACTCCCTCTCATCCAAACCAAAGGTTACATTTGACTTTATTACGCTTGCCGAGGCACGTTTTGCAACGTGAATATCTTTAGTTACACATTATTAAAAGTTATAAAAAATTGATATTGTTATAGCATTCATGATGATGAATTAAACAAGATCTCGCATGACTATGTTTTCTCTTATACATTACTAATAATACTAAAGATTCTATGCAATTATGAATAGTGCCAAAAAGTCAAATGTAACCTTTGGTTTGGATGGGAGGGAGTACATCTTTAATATCCGGATTTATGAAGATAAATCTACATGATATTAGCGTCAGATAAGAAATCTTATGTTAATAAGATTCATGATTAGTTCAATCGAGTTGAACATATTTGATTGATTCCATTTGCTTCCGCTGCCGGATCAATTAAATGAGTAATGATGTATAAACACTTCATATACTTGGAGTATGATGAATTGTTTCAAAATCGAATTTAAGTAATAGTTACCAAGTAGCCATATAGATTATTCTTAAGTGCTTGAGGAAGCATTAAGGATGGAAAGTTAAATGTTTTTGATGCAATTAACTAATTTGTGTAAGGGTGTTACACAAATAACAATTGAGATTGCGAAAGGTTTCAGACAAAACCATATTCAAAACACGTGAAGATGGTTAAGGAACCATTGTGGCTATGTTATTTAAGAAATAGATTTCCTAGAATCGTTCTTGGCAATAAAGAATAATGAGAGATATTTACAACGGAAATTGAGTACACTTGCAATCATGAGATGTGCAAGAAGGATGAGTCCCGCACACTGTGAAAACAGTGGGAGCTATTCTAAGGCTAGAGGGCCTATGTCTAGATTGGATCTAGACATGTACTTAGAAAGTTTTGTAATGCAAATGTATACATTACAAAGGAAAACGAGTATGTAGTAAGGTTGAGTAAGGTACAAGAAGTTGATAAAACCTACTTACAAAAGCCTTCTCATGGGCTTAACATGATGAGTCATGTCATATGTCATTTCAATTGCATTGAGATGAACAACTACATATAAGATGAAAATGGATTATAAAAATATGAAGTAGTAATCAGGTATTGACTATTCATATGTGATAATCACATTTGTCGTTCGAATTTTTAAATCTGAAAACTCCTTTTATACTTTGTTACATCCAAACGGGTTGTAGAGACAATGTTGAACCCCGTTAAAGTGAACCCGGATTAACATGGTATTCGCCCATAGTCACTTGTATGAGGTGACGTCTCGAAGTGACTAGAGTGTGATGCGATTGATGGCAAGTTCAAGTGCCATAGATTCATCTGAGATGACTAGTCGATCACATAGGCAGACTGTTAGGAACACTTTGTCGGGCCTTATGACCGCTTATAGAGTTCTGGCAAATTTATATAGCCTGGTCGTGGCGAGCGCTACTATAGTATTCTAATGAGTCGATTCTTTTGACTAAAGACTGTTCGCCTAAGGTGGCACAGTTTCAGATTAACTTTGATTTATGTTACTACGACCTTCGTAAATGGGGTCAAATGGGCATATTTTGGGTTATGATGGCTGTGGCTAGTCGAAAGGAATAGTGCGATAGGAATTGTCCACCCCCTTGTCAGGGTTAAAACAATATCTTAGGGCCACTCGAGGAGTAATGAACTGGAAATGCGTGGCCACACTCGGAAGGTATCTATGGTAGATAACTCCGGTCAATCAGTTATTCTCCAGATCGAGGAAACCACTCTCGATATGATCACTTGCAAGTACGACCTGAAAGACACCTTGCATTGAGTGGGAGATAGTAATAGGACAAGAGAATTGGTGACGCACACTTGTCGAGGACAAGTGGGAGATTGTTGGAATAAGTGTCCTCCGACAATAATGCGATCACAACTGTCGATCATGATGATCACATGTTTAAATCTCATTTTAAGAATACATGTGGGATGTAATATTTTACAGTCAACTGGTCCACACATATCGGTAATGATTGGCTGACTAGAGTTTGACATTACTGTCGTGCGACGGTGGTGATCAGTTGATCCCCTTAGGTCATACCTATAGGGAAATACTCTTAATTGATTATTTAATTAATTGTATGCCGATACGAGTTAATTAAATTGCTTAAAATTGACGGGTGATTTTGTGAGTAAAGTTAACGTGTCTTATTGTAATTTGATTAAATGAGATACGGTCTAAGTAATCAAATTGTTTTATTAATTAGATAAAATTATTGTTTACGAAACAATTGAAATTGAATGAATAATTTATTATAAATACAAGACGTTTTAATTTATAATTTGATAAACCATTTTGGTACAAGTGATTATGAATTACTAGTGAATTTTGTATGTGACATATTTTATTAATATGATGATTTTTAATATCTTAAAAATACATTATGGTGTAACATGTCATGTAACATGTGACACATGACAAAATTGACAAATGACAAAATAAAATGGATCTTCCATTTTATATGTGCCGAAAAATTGGAGGGAGTATTAGTGGATAAATTGTGTTGATTATTATAATAAGAGAAAACACAATGATTAAGCCTAATGACTAGCCATGCATGCCTAGTCTTGTCTTGAGAAGAACACAAGACCATGCATTGGCCTCTCCTTCCCCCTCCAACCGGTTTTCTACATAGAAAAGACAAGGGCTTTTCTTTGATTATTCACATCTTTACTACCTAATTTTTCTAGTGTAAGAAAATTAATTCTCTCTACTATTTGTGAGAATCTTAGAGAAATAAAACCACAAAAATTACTCCCTCTTTGACCGATTTATTCAAGAGCAATTACAAATTATTTTTGTGTCAAATTTTAAGTAAAGACTAATATTATTACTAGTTCATAATAGTATTGGTTATTAAGAGTATTCCTTGGGTATATTCTTTTGGGAGAGGTTCTAATTTGAACCTTGTTCATCCATTGTTGGAAAGCTCAGGAACTAACAAGAAGGAGATCTTGTTGGTGCCCAAATGGCCGAAAATTAGATGGTGAGAAATCGATTTTTCCATCTCCTTTTATTAAGTTTGCATGCATAAGATCTTGTATTTATTTTATGACCAAATAAATTGATTCATATATGAATATGTAAATTAATGAGATTAATGAAAACCTAACACTTATCGCTAGCTTCTGTTAGTTATATTTAGGTATTTATTTTTGGTACATAATGACCGTATCAAATTTTGGCGTCGTTGCCGGGGAGGCAATAGCCTATTTGTCTGTTTCTATTTCGTTTATCTCTCTTAGTCTCGGGGAATTTTTAATTCCTTGAGACATTTCTCACTTATTTCCTTCAGTGCTATTTATGCCCAGGTCTAACAGGATAGAATTAGTTCTAGCCGATCCTGAGCCAGAAAGGACCTTTCGTCATAGACTAAGACTGTAAAGGAATATTCAAAAGGAAGTCTTGAGTACTATTGAACCGGAGCTAGAACACTTCTTATTTGTAGAAGTCCCGTCTTGTGAAGAAGACAATTATATTTCTGCCGTCAAGCTAGTGAAGATGCCTAATATCGCGAGTCATTCAGAGCCCACAGTTGCCTAGTTCCCTAAAGGTTTCAAGCTTGCGACCGAGGACGGCAACACTTTTGACATCCGTTCATCTTACATTAACCTGGTCGAACGAAACCTGTACAGAGGCATGGCGGGTGAAGATCCGCGTAAACATATGGAGGTTTTCACTGATTACTGCTCTACCATTCCCGCTACTAAGGGAGTAACCCAGGATAAGATTAAGGAGGTCCTGTTTCCTTTTTCTTTGACCGATGGGGCCCGTGAATGGCTCACTAATCTAGATCGAATTGCAGCCGGTATTACTGAATGGGATAGTTAGGCCCTTGCTTTTTATAAAAGGTATTTTCCTCCACAACGAACTAATCAGCTGAGAGGGAAAATTAAAAGTTTTAAGAAGACACCTGACGAGAACTTGTATGAAGCTTGGTGCCGTTTTAAGAAGTTGGTGAGGTCTCTTCCCCATCATGGGTTTGTTCAGTTGTTTTTATGCAACCAGTTCTATAATGGGTTGTATGATGACTACCATGCTATATTGGACGCCTAATCTAATGGGCGATTACAGAAGAACAATGACGATGACAAGGGATGGGGCATCATAGAGGAAATGGCTACCCATTGTGCTGAGTATGGGAACCCAAGAGGAGGTATTCGTACTGTTTCTTCAGTAGATAGTGCAGTTGTGGCTCAGCTGGAAGCCATGAATGCCCGTTTTGATAAGCTAGAATTGCAGAGTGCTGGTGATCAACAGACGGTTCACTTGTTGACTATACAATAAGCCGTTACTTGTGAGAGATGTGGGAGTAATGACGGTCACACTGCTGTTGACTGTCTAACTGAGAAGGAACAAGTCCTTGCCTTTCAGCAATATAGGCAGGGAGGTTCCTATTATAACAATCAGAGTGGAGTCCATCCCAATTTGAGATGGACTAGTCAGAATGTGCTTAATTCTACCCCTCCTCCGTAGTAGCAACAAGCTTACGTTCCTCCTCACAATGCTCAATAAGGCTTTCAAAAGCCTCCATCCTTTCCACCACAATCATTTTCCAACATTTTCATACAACACATCATCCAACATACCCAATAGAACATTAGTAAATGATACGTGCAATTTATATAGACTTTTTAGCCTTTTATTGCACGCATTTCTATGCCATTTGTATCGCTTTGTATTGCAAAATGCCCCGAATCGACTACTTTGGTTTGTTTTGTCTTAATTGCAGAAATGGACCCAAAAGTAGCGGAATCGTCCCTTAGTCATCCCACTTTGCATGCATTTTAAGGAGGCGGAGATCTAGAGCAGAAGTCGTACCTCAGGAAGCGTTAAGGGAGATCTTAGGAAGCTGCCAAGACGAAGTCAAGGCTGATTCAGTGGATATCTACTCTATCGAGAGCTTTTGGAGTTCGATCGAGTAGTTTGGCAGTCGAGGATGGTCGATCGAATGGTTTAGGAGTTCGATCGTAAGGAACTTATCTGGGAGTGTTCGATCGAGAGCCTAAAGTGCTCGATCGAACAGTTTTGCTGGAGAAGTACTCGATAAAGGGGAATAAAAAGCCTCGATCGATTGATTTGCTGTTTTACACGGGTTAATTGTTCCGTGTTAGGTTTATTTTGTTAATAAAAACGCTTACCTATATAAGGAAGTCGTCATTAGGTCTTAAACAGGTCTAAACTTCTGAACTTCGGAATCTCTTAACACTCTTAATTACTCTTGATCTCTGGGATTTTGCTATTAATCACTGCTACTTGTTCTCTACCCCGGATTCATTTGATTGTAATCTTTCTTCCTCTTAATCTTTATCTAATACTTTTTCTTGTTCTTAATTTTCGTTCTCTTGTTTATTATCCTTGCTTTTGCTATTATTTATGTTTCATCTCTATTATAATCTGTTCATTATGTCTCGCCTTAGTATGCTTATTGTTATTATCGTTAAATCTGATAGCATGAGTAGCTAAACCCTTATATGTTAGGACTAGGGGAGCCATGGTAGTGATGTGACGATGTTATTGATAGGCTAGATGATTTACTTGTGAGAATCTGTCACCATAGTAATATAATTGTACCATGTTTAGTTGACTGCACGCTTCTAAATAACTTTAATTTGGTTAACTTTGTTCATGGATCGGAAGATTGGAATAAACAGACCTGCTATGAACAGTATGTTGGACTCATTCATCTCAAAAGTTTACATATTGAATATGTGATAAATTAATTTAGTCATAAAATTAATTCTAGATCTTATGCATGCAAAACAAAATACAAGAGTGAAGAAAAATCGGTTCCTTACAAATGTATTTTCGGCAATTAGGCCACTAGTAAGGTCTCCTACCTTACTTAGTTCTTGAGCTTTCCTAATGGATGAATAAGATTCAATTGTAGAATCTCTCCTCAAGGATTGTACCAAGGAAATCCTTCTTAATACAAATATTAATTTGATTACTAGAATTAATATTTGTTCCTTAAAAGTATTACTAATATTATAAGTATACTACTTCTAGTATTAAGAGAATAATATTAGAGATTTATGTGAGTTTATGGAATTTTTGTTCAACAACAAAAACTTAGAGATATGAAAACTCATTCAAGTGAATGAATTATTAGAATAAATTAGTGTGGTGTAGAAAATACACTACTTGAGTGTATAGGGGAGGAGGCCACGGTTTTCATGGCATGGGTAGAGTGCCCAATGCTTTTTCTTGTTACTCTTCACAAGAGTGTAGGTTAGCATGCCTATTATTTGTAGGTAATGATTATGCTTCCCACTAAATAGAATAATAAAGCACAACACCTCCTTTCCCTTCCATTTACACGGTCTAAATGTGTAATATGGATCCATTTTAACTTTGTCAATTTTTCAATTTGTATTGTGTGACATATTGGACATGTTACTAGACATGTCATTTAAATAATGCATTTTTAACAAATTAAAAATCATTATATAAACAAAATAAATAACATACAAAAATTAACTAGTAATTCACAATTACCATTACTTAAAATGGGTCATATAATTATAAATTACAACTACTTGTATTTATAATAAACAATTCATTCTTATTCCAATTGTTTCATAAACAATACATAAACCTCAAGTAATAAAACAATTTAATTACTTAGAACGAATCTTATTTAATCAAATTACAATAAGATACGTATAATCACTCACAAAATCATTTGTTCAATTTTAAGGAATTAATTAACTTGTATCGTCATATAATTAAAATGTTTCCCTAGAGGTATGACCTTAAGAGATCAACTGATCACCACCGTCACACGACAGTAATGTCAAACTCTAGTCAGCCAATCATTACCGATTAATGTGGATCAGTTGACAATAAAATGTTACAATCCCTTGTGTATTCTTAATATGAGTTTTAAACATGTGATCGCATTATTGTCGAGGACACATACTCCAACAATCTCCCACTTGTCCACGACAAGTGTGCGTCACCAATTATCTTGTCCTATTACTATATCCCACTCAATGCAAGTTGTCTTGCAAGTCGTACTTGCATTTGATCATATCGTGAGTGGGTTCCTCGATCTGGAGAATAACTGTCTGACCGGATTTATCTACCATAGATACATTCCGAGCGTGGCCACGTATTTTCAGTTCATTGCTCCTCGAGTGGCCTTGAGATATAAAATAACCCTGACGGGGATGGACAATTCATATTGCACTCTTCCTTTCGATTAGCCACAGCTCATCATGACCCAAAACATGCCCATTATACCCCAATTATGAAGGTCGCCGGACATAAATCAAAGTCACTCTGAAACTGTGCCATCTTAGGCGAATAGTCATTAGTCAAAGTGTTGGGGTTGGTGTCCTTAACAGTTAGTGCAAGGACTTATAAACCTCTAAAAGGATCAAAGGGCATACTTTTGGTATCATTATCAGTTGATCCACGTTTATCAATAACGGGTGGCTTGCTAGATAAGTTTGACGTTATTGTCATACAGATGGCGGTGATCAACTGGTCCCTAAAAGTCACACCTATAGGATACGTTTGAGTGATGTGACGGTATGAAAATACGATCATGTAGATGCCAATTTTGACTAACCATTAGTCGAGTTATTTGACTAATAATTAGTTAAAATGTGATGTTGAGATATAATATTTAATACGGATTAAATATCATGGGCTAAGGCGAATTAACCAGTTAATTCGTAAAATTAAATATAAGCGACTTATATTTGATTAATGTATATTGGATAAATATAATTATACGATATTGTCTTTGTCGGACACGTATTAAATAATTCAACTAATCCGTGTAATTGGTTGATGCTTTAATATCCGATAACCGATGACAGTTTATAATTAGACCGTGTCATATACACTTAGCGAATTATGAACCGGACCACAAGTTTAAATTAAGAGGAAGTGGAAGCCCACTTCCCCTTGATCCATTCGGTTTGGCCGAATTAGAGAGGCCATAAGGAGAGCTTTCTCCTTTCACTTCTAACCTAATTCATTTGCTAAAAAATATTAGGGTTTTGGGAATTGTGCCTCCTAAATCCTGGATCTCTCATCCAACACAAACTCACAAAACAATCCCCTCGATATTGCAAGGCAATTAGGGGATTTTCTCTAGCACAAGGGCATTACTCGGATATCTTGGGTGCAACGATTAGGAGGAGATCTAACTTGATCTCTCATTGCCTTTTGCACTAGGACCGAAGGTTATTTCTATAATTTTTATCGTTTTCATTGTTATTTTCGTTTCATGACTATAAACTACATATAATTTTTTGCGTTATAATCCTATAAAGAAAGGGTTTTATACGGATCTAACCCTACACAAAGAATCGACTCATAAGAATACCATAGCAGCTCTCGCCACGACCAGGCTATAAAAATTTCCAGAACTCTATAAGCGGTCATAAGCCTGACAGAGTGTGCCTCACAGTCTGCCTATGTGATCGACTAGTCATCTCTTATGACTCTATGGCACTTGAACTTGCCATCAATTGCATCACACTCTAGTCACTTCGAGACGTCACCTCATACAAGTGACTATGGGCGAATACTATGTTAATCCTCGTTCACTTTAATGGGGTTCAATCATTGTCTCTACAACCCATTTGGATGTAACAAAGTATAAGATGAGTTTTTAGAGTAAAAACTAGAACGACAAATGTGATTATCACATATGAATAGTTAATACCTGATTACTACCTCATATTCTTATAATCCAATTTGATCATGTATGTAGTTGTTCATCTCAATCCAATTGAATTGACATGACTCATCATGTTAAGCTTATGAGAAGGCTTTGGTTAGTAGGTTTTATCAACTTCTTGTACCTTACTTAACCTTTCTACATATTCGTTTTCCTTTGTAATGTATACATTTGCATTACAAAACTTTCTGAGTATGTGTCTAAATCCATTCTAGACATAAGCTCTCTAGTCATATAATAGCTCCCACTGTTTTCACAGTGTGCGGGGCCCATCTCTCTTGCACATCTCATGATTGCAAGTATACTCAATTTCCGTTGTAAGCATCTCTCATTGTTCTTTATTGTCTAGAACGATTCTAACAAATCCATTTCTTAAATAACATAGCCACAATGGTTCCTTAACCATCTTTAGGTGTTTTGAATACGGTTTTTGTCCGAAACCTTAGACAATCTCAACAGTCATTAGTGTAAGTCCTTACACAAATTAGTGAATTGCATCAAAACACTTAACTTTACACTCTTAATGCTTCTACAAGCACTTAAGGATAATCTATATGGCTACTAGGTAACTATTACCAAAATTCGATTTTGAAACAATTCATCATACTCAAAGTATATGAAGTGTTATACATCATAGCTCATTTAATTGATTAGGCAGCGGATGGAATCAATCAAATATGTTTAACTTGATTGAACTAGTCATGAATCTTATCAACATAAGACTTCTTATTTGGCGCTAATATCATGTGGATTTATCTCCATAAATCTGGATATTAAAGATGTATTATATTACTCCAAAAGTCTTAAATCATTCCCAATGATCAATACGTCATCCACATATTAGACTAATTAAAATTTTCGTAACTCCCACTAAACTTCATGTATAAACACAACTTCTCAACCTATCGAGAAAAGTGTTATAACATGATCAAAATGTTGACTCTAACTCATTGATTTCCTACTTAAGACTATCTCTTAAGTTGCACATTGTCTTAGGATTGTAAGAATCTACAAAACTCATAACATGTATCAAATACATTCCTTCTTTTCGAATCTAATCCAAGAAGCGGGTTTTAGTTTCACTCGATATATATATCATCATAATGAAATATAATCCCTATGAAGATCCGAATAGACTTAAGCATTTTAACTAGTGCAAAAACCCTTTGCCACCAATCAAGTGTTGATATCTCTCTTTGATATCCAACAATTCCATTTGGAATTTATTTCGGATTTTCATGGCTCTAAGCCTTGTATTGAGTTGTGACTTAAACACTCTCATGTAAGTCATATGTTCATTACTTTCTAGAAGTAATTTGAATCAAACAATTTCTTTGTAAGTTGCAAGCTCTTTACTTTCTAAAAGTAACACGAATTCATCATCTTCAACAAGTGATGAGTTCAACCTCCCAGGTTTCGAAGAAACAACGTCACGTTGTGGACAAGGCCCTCGGGAACTGCGTCCGCGGGATCCACACTAGGCATAATCGACTCGAGGTTCTTTCGAATCGAATTAAGACATATTAGAGTCGCCACCAAGTTTTTTGGGAACTTGGAACCGTTCAAGTCAACTTTACACCTTTCATCGAAAAGCATAAAGCCAATCGACTACGAGTGATTAAAGATAAAGACTTGTACCCTATATCACTCGATTTGAATGACTCTCGTAATCCAATGGTATTTAGACGGATCCACAAACCATAGATCTTGAGTAAGGGGTGAGGGTACGTGTTGGGAAGCCCATAAGGACACCCAACCCCGCCCGTCGATAACGGCCTCTACTAAGTCAAGTGTCGGATTTCAAACAAGGTCATAGCTACGTACGATGTATGATATGCAAACGTTGTTTTAACCCTATCATGTGACAACAATTTCTATGTCGTTTTAGATGCAACTAAACTAACTTTGTCAAAGTTGTAATTTAGCATGTGGGTTGATTAATCTAGCAACATTCAAACGAAACACACTAGGCTTGATGGGGAATGGGGGAGCCGTTGGGATCTACCTATTACAAACCAGGCATTTCATGCCGACACAACGATAAATAAATTACAACTCGATCTAATTACAATCGCTACATACAACTCCAAACACGACACAAAACACACGGCCATTGGGCCTTGAAAACCGTGCACAAGGGGGAGGTGACTCATGGCCTACATGACACACGGCCTTGGGTCACTCCTCGTGTTGCGCGCTCTCACTTAATCTCATCGAATTAGACATAGGGCTACGCACCAAAGCATGCATTAGCATAAACCGGGCCATGTTGCTTTAGACAACATGCGGTTTACTACGCTTCTACAAACATTGGGGAACAACCGTCTAACCAAACAAGACTAAGGTTTTTAGAAATCATTTTGACTCAATAAAAGAAAGCTAACTTGAAAAAAATACAACTCGATAACAAACGATAAATTACAAACAATGAAACAACGAGGAAACAAACGGTATAAAAACAACACGAGAAAGGTAAATAAAACGGCCACCCCACGGCCCAAACCAACGGCCACCCTCACGGCCAAGACAAGGCCAACCTAGTTCCTAATTTAGATTCATTGATTAGATCGAGTGATTGCGAAAAGGGATAAGAAACAAGCTAGAAAACGAGTAAAAAAACGATGTTGATTGATTGTCGCACGAGGGTGCATTCATACGGCCTAAAGGATCTAATTAGGTCAAATTCGCTAATTAATTTAACTCATCGAGTGTCAATAAGAAGGTGCTAATCACGCACTCTTATACTAGCGAGAAATTAGGTGAAAGAGGGAGATGCATTCAATTATTTACAGAATCGTCGATTGATTTTATAACTTACGTCGAAGCCACCTATCGTGTCTAATTAGGTTATTAAATTAAATTAAAGTCATCTAAATACGTCATAGGTTAACAACCAGAGGTTAAACTAACATACAACGGGTCCTAGGGTCTGTCGATTTGGCCGAAACAAAAGGGGGTCGAAAACGAAGAACAAAGTTAGATAATTGTTTTATTTATGCCCTACTTTGAACACGAGGATATGTAAATGAGACGGGGGTGTACGACCGACAGATGTAGCGGTTTCTTTTCCCATCTCAAGTCAACGCGGGTGTTCATAGTGGTACTTTAACTCATACTCGGACTAACTAGTTTCATAGTTAATTTAAAACAATCGATAAACAAGCGAAAAAACAAACAAAAAAAGACAATAAAAAAGGCATAAAAAAACGAAATAAAAAGAGAAAAGAGAAGGGGATTTGATGCACCCTCAACCTACATGTATCGTTGACACCGTCTTGGGTCGTAATCGATGGTAGATTTTATCTCGAGAGGCCGTCGTCGACGAAGAACAAAGCAAACACGGGTTTTGGAAAGTTTCTGGACAGCGATTTTAAAACAGTGATATCTCCCTCGTTTCACGACGAAAATTCGATTCGAAAGATGTTTTGGAAACTATAAAGAGAGGAGAACAAGGATCTTAAAGCAACCCCTGCTCGATTTGGGTTATTGGGCACGAAAAACGAGCACAAACAGAACTGGACAGACAAGAAGAAACCGCGAAAACAGAGTGTTATTTCACTCTGTTTTTCGAGGGATTTCGTGTACTCTCAAGGGAAATTTGGCTCGTAATTCTTTGTCTAATGTGTAGATGGATGTTATGTGGTTAATTAGGAACAAGAAACTCGAATTTTTATGGAGTTTTGATGGAGGAACGAAAGGGTTTTCAAAGAGGACACACAAACAGTTTCAGTTTGTGTGTCGGTTTTGTTTAGGGTTTTTGAAGGATGTTTAGGGTTTGTTTCTGAGGTTTAAAGCTTGTATGTGATGCTTGGATGTATGGAGGACTTAGAGGAATGAATGTATGGTGAAGGGGTGGTATTTATAAGGAGTTAAAATAGGTTAAAAGAGAGGGGAGGCAAATCGGGCTAGCTGAACATAGCTGCTGTCCAGCAGCTTTGAGGGGGGTTTCTAGGGTTCGTTTTGGGGGTTTTCTTGGTGATTAAGCTAGGATAATATGGGTAGGATACTAGGGTATGGGTTAGGGTTAATGGGTACGGGTCTTGGTAGTGTTTGGAGCGGGTTTGGGCTCGCGAATTGACACGCAAAAACAGGGGACTGCATTGGTGTTTTGCGGGCTGCTTGTGGCCTGTTTGGGATGAGAATTTGGGCCGCTTGTGAGGGGGTTCGAACATGGGTTGATGGGTATTGGTCTAGGTGGGTTAATGTACTCGAGATTCGTGCCAATTCGCAAAGGAAACGGGCTTAAAAACCGAGCTAAAATCGAGCTCAAAACACATGGTTAAAAACGAGTTCTTCGCTTTTAAAATCGATTTTTCAAATCAATTAATAAATTAAAATAAATGACTTTTCAAATCAAATATACTCATAAAATGATTTTTCAAATCAATTATTTATCTTATTTTCAATAAAATAAACTTGGGAAAATAAATTCAAAATAAAGCTTTAATTTAAATGTCATTTAAATTAAATGAATAATGAATTCACTTAAAAAACACATTAATTTTAAATATCATTTAAAATAACAAAATGAACTTACTAAAAACATTAATTTAAATATCATTTAAATTAACAGAAAGAATTCACTAAAAACATTAATTTAAATATCATTTAAATTAATAAAATACTTCATCGACGACGCCCATTCTACCTCGTAGAACGAGCTCCAAATAATGACAATGACAACTAAAGAATACATGTGTCCTATCATCATCGGGTGTTTGTCGGGTTCTCTATAAATTCCAATATCGACGGATACGGGTATCTACAGAGCCCCCACTTTGACTGAGGCTTGGACAAGGCGAAAGTCAAAGTATACCCCAGTCCCTTTCGACCGAGGATTCTTCGGTCGTTTATAGTCCATTGGACTTGCGTATATAAGCTCGCCACCATAAGAAGAGATCATACCGAAACTTCGTTGGGGGATTGACTCTTGCTTCTGTTGCGTCGAATTATCATCGTTGGTCATCGACCCATAAATTGCATAAATGGTGGATTGAGCCTTATCCTTAGGCGCCTACGTATCCGTTTCTGACGGAATCAAACCCGCGTCGTAGTTCGGCAACTGCTGACACATGCCCAAAGTTTATCATCTGCTGGCATATGTCCAAAATTCATCATCTGCTGACATTTGCCCAAAATTTATCATCTGCTGGCGCTTGTCCGAATGGGACGGGACTTTCCAAGGAGGTTGCCGCCGCTTTCATCATTTGCTTTCAGCTACGGAATTCTTCCATTTCATACTCTTGTATTGAATTGAATTCTTGGTGGATATCATCCTTTACATCTTGATAATGGTCTCTTAAGCCAACGGCTTCAGAGCCCCCAGTTTGTAATGGCTCTAAAGTCGAAGACTTTAGAGCCCCCAGTTGAAGCATATCCTGCTACATTTGAAGCACAAAAACGTACTAGCAATAATCATCACATAAGCACATTTGGATCATCGATCCTGAAATTAGATCATTTGAAAGATTGGGTCATCGACCCGAAAATTGAACTTGAAAATTTTGAAAAAACTGGGCCATCGACCCGAAGTTTGAATTTGACATCACTTGGAATGTTGGGCCATCGACCCTTCAAAAATTGAATTTGAAATTTTGAATTTCGAAAGATTGGGGTCATCGACCCGAAAAGATTCCACTACTTGGATCATCTATCCATAATTCGCAAAAAGTTTTTTGGAATTTTGAAATTTTGAAATTTTTTGAAATCGAACCTTGATGGATGAGCATGAAATACGACTCAGACACTCCGTATGACCCGTAAACAACGTGGGCGTAGCCCGCTAACGTAAAACAAAAAAGGAAAATAAAACCGTAAGTGTGCCCAGGTTTTAATTCAATTATTGACTTGTTGGGGGTAGAAATGTAAATTAGCCATTCTGGTGCCAAAAGATGGCAAATGGGAATCACAAGGTCGTCGGACTTTGGACGGAGATATCGTATGACATGGGCGTGCTCCCGAGGGCACATGGGAATCAAGATCACTTGGCATTGACAGGGTGGATTAAACTCACGGAGCAACAACGTTGGCTTCGCCCAGACACTAAACACAGATTGATCTTATGAAAGCACTTAGACATCACACATCACTCTTGTTGGGAACATCCTGTCACTGTTCTCCTCGCCTCCTTTCTTTTCAGCGAGTTTTCATCATTTCTTACCACCGCCTTCTTTCTTTTCAGCGGGCTTTTACTATTTTTCTTCCACGCCTTCTTTCTTTTCAGCGGGTTTTTCATATTTTCTGTTCCCAACACAAACCCACATCTATGTGACTCAAAGATCTTTGCCTAAACCATTAGATAAAGCTCATTCTGAGACTTGATACTACTTATCTGAACCTATATCCTCATCCTAGCCTACATCGAGTGCTAAGACCGACTCAAACAAAGGTGGCTTCATTTGGACTTGGTTAAGACCCGTAAGAAACCGACAAGATGACAACTTGGTTGATGAGTGGATTGAATCCCTTATTCTGAAGGACTGCCTACGTATTCGCGTGGAGCGAAATCAAATCCGACGTAGTTCGATCAAGGTGCATTAAATTGGCATTTTGATTGTGTGTACACACTCTAAGGTTTCACCTAAGGTATCATGTCATATCCCATTCTAGCCTTGTAAGGTCTTTGTTAAATCCGTGTCTAGGGTTGGTACAAAAGGTTGTGGTTCTTTGGGATGTGGAGCTTGGTAATAACAAGTTGGAATGGTTAACCATCATTCTGAAGGTTTGTTTTGTGGTGCTAAGGCCAAGGGCTATGGCTGCTGATGTGGTTAGAATGGGTGTCTCGGGTTTGATGAACTATGAGTGCAAATGGGTTGAAAAATGATGTGGGTTCAAATTTCCATGTCTGGACCCTAAAGGCTGGGTGTAACAGCACAAGCGGAATGATTCTCAAAATTCCCGACTATCCCCTTGTAACTGTCTCAGGAAGGACTTAGAGGGTAAAGAGGTTACTACTTACGCTTTTGGGCTTCGCCCATTGAACTTCAACTATAGGTACTTGACTTGAATTCTGGCTTCCGTAATTTCAACATCTTTTTTCCTTTTTTCTTTTTCTTTCATCTTTTTCCATTTTTCTTTTTTTTTTTCATTTTTTTTTATTTTTCCAATTTTTCTCCTTTTCTCATTTTTTTTTCATTCTTTTTCATCTTTTTTCTCTCTTGGAAAATGATCTTCTATTCATTCTCTTAGTCATAAATGGATACACCTTGAAAACTGGGCTTCGCCAACTAATTTGGGTAAGAACTAACAAATCCTTGTTAGAACGGGTTGATATCTTCTCTCTTCGAGATGGGATGATTTTGTTGGGGAAAAGGCTTGCCTTCCATCATCGATAGGGGAAACAAGGAGCTAGTCCGGGTTCGTCATAGAATCATCTAAAAGCTTGTCACAAACATTGGTTCAGATGGAGGTTTTCTACCGCCAGACATGGAATAGGTAAAGAAATCAAACACGGGATCCTATTGTACCTTACATTTTGATACGAGACATATTTCTACCCCAGGGATGCCTTTGAGTGTGTTGTGCATTTTATCATATTTCGGAATGATTGAGGATTGGAAACAAGACATATTTGGAAACGAAACTGCAACTTTTTATTGGAAAGGCAATTGCTTAACAGACTCAAAGGAACGATTCCTAGGACACACCCTAGGTCATCGCAGGACAAACGACTCAACTTCAAGAAAAGAAAGTCCTAGACTCGACTCGACTAAGAAAAGAAAACAGATCCCGACTCATAATTTTTCAAATCTGATCTTAAGCTTTCCTTTGTTCAGCTGTCAGCTTAGATGTCCGGCTCTGGTCCTTGATCCCTTTGATGGTCTGCCTATATCCTGAGGTAGTCCTATGAGGATCTACGCCAGTGATGAAGGTCGGTGAATCAAATTGTCCTTTATTAACTTCGTTAACGAGAGGAGTACATTCTAGAGCAAGACTCCCGATTTAAATTTCATTCTTCGGGTTTGGCAAGAATTCACAGCAATCCACAAATATTTTCCCGATAAACACCCCTTTCAAGTGACATGGGCGGATAAGATGGGAATAATCGACATTGTCTTCGACAGAAACAAAGTTGGCGTGATCGCCAAATGGATTGGTGATGTTATTGGGTTTAACAGTTGGGATCGGGAGTGTTCCATTCTCAATCATGTCTTGAATTTCGTGCTTGATCGATAGCACCTTTCGATATCATGGCCTTTCCCTTGATGAAAGGCACGATGGCATTTGGTTTATACCATTTACCTTGTTGATCGGCAGGAGGGTCCGGAGTTGGACCAATAGGCTTCAGCTTTCCTTGGGCTATGAGCCTTTGGAGAGCATATGTATAAGTGCATCCGATATCGGTGAATGCCCTAGGTGTTTGGCGTTGCGACTTCTTCGATTGCCCTTCTAAGAGATTGATGGCTTCATCAATATGGGTCGTTGCTGGGGCCTTGGCCTTAGACGATGAGGCCCCTTGGTACCCTTTCGGCTTTTCAGCCTCTGCCCTTATGACATCATCTTCTACCTTTATCCCGATTCTTATCAATTCTTTGAAAGAGCCAAAATTCTGGTATTTCAGAGCATTGCGGTAAATAGGTCGTAGATTCTTTACGAACTTATCTACCATTTCAACTTCGCGGGCTTCTTGGCTAATTTCACGCTTTCAGCGCCATCTTGCAAGGAATTCGAAAAGCCTTCTTTGTCTTTCTCGTGTCATCACCTCCAATGTTCTTATGTTGGTTTGAATCTCGACATTATCAGCATAGTGCTTGCGAAACTACACCGTAATATCTTCGAAAGTGGGGAAGTTCTTAAGGTCAAGATTGTAGAACCACGCCTTCGGTGTTCATCTAGAGATTGGGCAAAAATTTCGAGAGAGCATGTCGGCAGTACTCCCTTCGATGCCAAGTACCCCTTATAGGCCTTAACATGGTGGATGGATCTTCGGTACCCTTGAACTTTGGGATGTCGGTGAGTACCATGTTCGTGGGAACCTTATCCTGAATCGGCATAGGCCCTAGCATTCTCATAGTGAATGTTCTTCCCCTAGGAGAGCTTCAAACGGTCTTCGATGAACTTGAACCGTTTTTCCGGATCGATCGGTGGTGGAGGGGAATCTTCACCCAGCTTAGATTCGATTGCATCCATTCGGGTCATCATGAGGTTCACGGCCTCAGTAAGCTTGTTAACAGCATCTTCCATTGCTTGACGTCGGGTTTTTGGCGGCCTTTCTACAAGAAAACCCCGTACTGAGTCAATATTTAAAGTAAGAGCCCCTGCACACTTAAGGACTCGACCCCAACTTGACTCAAACAAAGACTCGACTTGAGATTGACTAAACAAGGGTTCGACTCACGGTTTGATTTAGACCTTGGTTCATTTTAGACTCGACAAAACGACATGACTCAAACTGTCATAAATCGGTTATAAACCGGACTCGGTTTGGCCAAACCCGTGATTGGACTAACATAGCCCATAGGTTCGGGTGAAATGCCCTAAATGGCCTAGCTTGGGCGTTTTTGTGGACTATCCTAGACCAAAAGGTCGACCAACATGACTCAAAGCCCAAGAGGTGAGCTTGGGTGACCCAACAAGGTCGTGTTCTAGACTCTTAGAACGAAACACACCCGGCCTAACACGGCCATGACCCGGACACAACTTGACGCATTTCATGCTTGGTTGAGGTTCGAGAGGCACTTTGGATTGATTTTGAAAAACGAAAGATTGATTCGAAAATGAGATTTGAAATGGGCAGCATGCCGGCTATAAAAGCTCATTTTGGGCCGAAAATTCTAGTCCTATTTGGGCAGCATTCCGCGTTTTTAAAACCATGCTATTTTGAAAGTAAGTTGTTCAAAAGTTCGGTTTCGAAAAGGACATGGAAAATTCCGGACTCGGAAAACAATTTGCACATTGTCATTCTCATGTTATAAGGATGTATGCTCCTAGACATCTCTAAGTCTCGGCAAGTCTTCTACAAGAAGGTCTATGCCCTCCATCCTTTTGCGGTCTTATAGAGCAAGGTGTCTTAAGGTAGAGTACCTAGAAGATCGTCCCCACCATCAAGAACCACGCGAGGTGAAGTGGAAGCGAGCAATGTGCAGCTTCCTAGCATAGTGGGACGTCGCCCCCACGCATCACGAAGAAACGCTGGGACGGCCCGGCAAGTCCTTAAGGGTTTATGCATGAATCGTAGCACTATGAGTAATGTTTTACTTTCCAACACTTTCTTTTCAAGTTTCACCTCGGAGGAAAAGACCCTAGAAACAAAGTGTAACTAGTCCTCTTTTCCCCGTAGGAGTCGCCAAATCGTGGACAAGGCCCTCGGGAACTGCGTCCGCGGGATCCACACTAGGCATAATCGACTCGAGGTTCTTTCGAATCGAAATAAGACATATTAGAGTCGCCACCAAGTTTTTTGGGAACTTGGAACCGTTCAAGTCAACTTTACACCTTTCATCGAAAAGCATAAAGCCAATCGACTACGAGTGATTAAAGATAAAGACTTGTACCCTATATCACTCGATTTGAATGATTCTCGTAATCCAATGGTATTTAGACGGATCCACAAACCATAGATCTTGAGTAATGGGTGAGGGTACGTGTTGGGAAGCCCATAAGGACACCCAGCCCCGCCCGTCGATAACGGCCTCTACTAAGTCAAGTGTCGGATTTCAAACAAGGTCATAGCTACGTACGATGTATGATATGCAAACGTTGTTTTAACCCTATCATGTGACAACAATTTCTATGTCGTTTTAGATGCAACTAAACTAACTTTGTCAAAGTTGTAATTTAGCATGTGGGTTGATTAATCTAGCAACATTCAAACGAAACACACAAGGCTTGATGGGGAATGGGGGAGCCGTTGGGATCTACCTATTACAAACCAGGCATTTCATGCCGACACAACGATAAATAAATTACAACTCGATCTAATTACAATCGCTACATACAACTCCAAACACGACACAAAACACACGGCCATTGGGCCTTGAAAACCGTGCACAAGGGGGAGGTGACTCACGGCCTACATGACACACGGCCTTGGGTCACTCCTCGTGTTGTGCGCTCTCACTTAATCTCATCGAATTAGACATAGGGCTACGCACCAAAGCATGCATTAGCATAAACCGGGCCATGTTGCTTTAGACAACATGCGGTTTACTACGCTTCTACAAACATTGGGGAACAACCGTCTAACCAAACAAGACTAAGGTTTTTAGAAATCATTTTGACTCAATAAAAGAAAGCTAACTTGAAAAAAATACAACTCGATAACAAACGATAAATTACAAACAATGAAACAACGAGGAAACAAACGGTATAAAAACAACACGAGAAAGGTAAATAAAACGGCCACCCCACGGCCCAAACCAACGGCCACCCTCACGGCCAAGACAAGGCCAACCTAGTTCCTAAGTTAGATTCATTGATTAGATCGAGTGATTGCGAAAAGGGATAAGAAACAAGCTAGAAAACGAGTAAAAAACGATGTTGATTGATTGTCGCACGAGGGTGCATTCACACGGCCTAAAGGATCTAATTAGGTCAAATTCGCTAATTAATTTAACTCATCGAGTGTCAATAAGAAGGTGCTAATCACGCACTCTTATACTAGCGAGAAATTAGGTGAAAGAGGGAGATGCATTCAATTATTTACAGAATCGTCGATTGATTTTATAACTTACGTCGAAGCCACCTATCGTGTCTAATTAGGTTATTAAATTAAATTAAAGTCATCTAAATACGTCATAGGTTAACAACCAGAGGTTAAACTAACATACAACGGGTCCTAGGGTCTGTCGATTTGGCCGAAACAAAAGGGGGTCGAAAACGAAGAACAAAGTTAGATAATTGTTTTATTTATGCCCTACTTTGAACACGAGGATATGTAAATGAGACGGGGGTGTACGACCGACAGATGTAGCGGTTTCTTTTCCCATCTCAAGTCAACGCGGGTGTTCATAGTGGTACTTTAACTCATACTCGGACTAACTAGTTTCATAGTTAATTTAAAACAATCGATAAACAAGCGAAAAAACAAACAAAAAAAGACAATAAAAAAGGCATAAAAAAACGAAATAAAAAGAGAAAAGAGAAGGGGATTTGATGCACCCTCAACCTACATGTATCGTTGACACCGTCTTGGGTCGTAATCGATGGTAGATTTTATCTCGAGAGGCCGTCGTCGACGAAGAACAAAGCAAACACGGGTTTTGGAAAGTTTCTGGACAGCGATTTTAAAACAGTGATATCTCCCTCGTTTCACGACGAAAATTCGATTCGAAGATGTTTTGGAAACTAGAAAGAGAGGAGAACAAGGATCTTAAAGCAACCCCTGCTCGATTTGGGTTATTGGGCACGAAAAACGAGCACAAACAGAACTGGACAGACAAGAAGAAACCGCGAAAACAGAGTGTTATTTCACTCTGTTTTTCGAGGGATTTCGTGTACTCTCAAGGGCAATTTGGCTCGTAATTCTTTGTCTAATGTGTAGATGGATGTTATGTGGTTAATTAGGAACAAGAAACTCGAATTTTTATGGAGTTTTGATGGAGGAACGAAAGGGTTTTGAAGAGGACACACAAACAGTTTCAGTTTGTGTGTCGGTTTTGTTTAGGGTTTTTGAAGGATGTTTAGGGTTTGTTTCTGAGGTTTAAAGCTTGTATGTGATGCTTGGATGTATGGAGGACTTAGAGGAATGAATGTATGGTGAAGGGGTGGTATTTATAAGGAGTTAAAATAGGTTAAAAGAGAGGGGAGGCAAATCGGGCTAGCTGAACATAGCTGCTGTCCAGCAGCTTTGAGGGGGGTTTCTAGGGTTCGTTTTGGGGGTTTTCTTGGTGATTAAGCTAGGATAATATGGGTAGGATACTAGGGTATGGGTTAGGGTTAATGGGTACGGGTCTTGGTAGTGTTTGGAGCGGGTTTGGGCTCGCGAATTGACACGCAAAAACAGGGGACTGCATTGGTGTTTTGCGGGCTGCTTGTGGCCTGTTTGGGATGAGAATTTGGGCCGCTTGTGAGGGGGTTCGAACATGGGTTGATGGGTATTGGTCTAGGTGGGTTAATGTACTCGAGATTCGTGCCAATTCGCAAAGGAAACGGGCTTAAAAACCGAGCTAAAATCGAGCTCAAAACACATGGTTAAAAACGAGTTCTTCGCTTTTAAAATCGATTTTTCAAATCAATTAATAAATTAAAATAAATGACTTTTCAAATCAAATATACTCATAAAATGATTTTTCAAATCAATTATTTATCTTATTTTCAATAAAATAAACTTGGGAAAATAAATTCAAAATAAAGCTTTAATTTAAATATCATTTAAATTAAATGAATAATGAATTCACTTAAAAAACACATTAATTTTAAATATCATTTAAAATAACAAAATGAACTTACTAAAAACATTAATTTAAATATCATTTAAATTAACAGAAAGAATTAACTAAAAACATTAATTTAAATATCATTTAAATTAATAAAATACTTCATCGACGACGCCCATTCTACCTCGTAGAACGAGCTCCAAATAATGACAATGACAACTAAAGAATACATGTGTCCTATCATCATCGGGTGTTTGTCGGGTTCTCTATAAATTCCAATATCGACGGATACGGGTATCTACACACGTAACCAAGAAAGACCAGTTTCTTGCGACATACAATTTTTTTTTTACACAATTCTTTTGTGGCTCTTGAATATTTTCTCCCACTCTGTCTTCTAGAAATAAACTTGTATTCTAGAAAGACAACTTCACGAGCCACAAACCCGTTGTACTCGTGATTATTGTAAGGGAAAAATGAGCATTTGTTTCTTGTGAAAACTTACAAGCATGGTACCCTACCATTTCATATCTCATATGAATCGTTTATATTTAGTGGAAAAAAAATTATTTTAGACAAAATGATAAAATCCCCAAAAAGGTCAAGTAACTCAAAATAACTTGATTAAAGTCCAAATTATATCAAATAAGTTTTGATATCTTCATTTAACCACACCTTATCCCATAATGCGTGCTAAGAGAGATTAACTTGTGATACTATATCACATTTCCTTTGGCTTATATCAATGTCTTCACTTAGATAATCCCATCACGATTAAATCGTGATTCCTAGAACTCTTTGAACTTCTTCAATGATTTCTCTTTTTACCTTATTAAGTGAACACATTAGTGTCAACTTAAATTGTTGGTAAAAGAAAATGATCAACCTATTCTGGATCAATTATTTACATCCTCGATCTCCTTTTCAACCAAAAGGCACGAGACATCTTGTTTTGAAAACAAGATACGCATATACCATAAGATTAACAATATAATGGTTCTAAGAGTACTTGCTAACTCTTTGCGTTCATCATTCCAGAATTTAAAGTTTAATCTTGGGTTACCAATTTGAGTCTTGCATCATCTACATGATATATCATTGTAGTTTGGTTTAGAATATAATCACCTTGATAATGGGCTAGCCATACATCAAATCATGGTGTATGGGGTCACAAAAGTGAAACTTCATTTGTATCTTAACAAGTTTATATTCTTATTTAGAGTTTACGCACTTAATAGTCATAATTAAGGTACAACGATAAACCCAAAACTAGATTGAGTACACAATGACTCTATCTCTCGACATCATTTGATGCTAGTCGTCATATTCTAATCACCTTATGTATCGAATATAATGATGAAAACCACCACCGGTTTCTAATATTGACGGAGTAGTACTAGCAAAATTTATGTCATTCAAATAAACATTTAAAGAAGAAAGTCCCATTTAGATGTCCCACAACTAACTTGTTGATTCTTCAATAATTTGGGGTAGTTTCCTTCCAGTGTCCAACACTTCCAAAATGGAAACTTTATTGGTTGGGATTGATAGGTTTAGTATCGTTATTCTCAATAACTTTACTTTTATCATTACCTTGTATCAATTCCAGTTTAATTTTACTTCTTTAAACCTCATCCTTTTCTTAACGGTTTAAGAGAATGCGCCCACTGATGTGAACATTATTTGCACACATTTAGTCCCCTAATTGAGCCTATTTTGCATACTATTCTAACATTTTATGGCCATTTTATCCGTCAAAACCTTCCTATTTGTTTTTCTAGCGCATTTCATATGTTTTGTAGAAAAGGAGATAAATGAGGCGGAATTTCCCTCTCTTGCATGCATATTTGGAAGATTTATGATGATATTGGATGGACTAGTATGAAGAGGAGGCAAGAATGATGACCAAGGATGTAGGAATAAAGAGTATATAGAAGGATCATAGGGTTAAAAAGCAAGGATGACGAGAAGGAAGCCATTACATGAAGAAATTGCTCGGAACCCAAACCAAGAGTTGCTCCTTTGGCTCTGAAAGTATGATAAATGAAACGGTGTCGAAAAAACAAGTGATCTAGGCTTTTGAATCACTCCAATAGGAGTCCAGATGAGAAAATGACGTCCGTTTTACAATCCGAGGTCAAACAAAGAAGCTGTCCCCCAATCCGCTCGTCCCGAGACCCAATTCGCTCGTCTGCTACAGGAATCCGCTCGTCTTCCCTTCTTTTTATCCGAGCGTCCCGTGCTTGAGTCCGCTCGTCCTCTGCTCCAACAATCCGAGCGTCCCGATCCCTTGGCCGCTCGGATTCCCTTACAGCAACTTTCGTTTTCTTCTTTCTCCTTGAAAGATGCGCATATTTTTGAAAGACTAGCAAAAAGGAGACTAGCATCTTTCTTTGAGAGGAGCATTTCCCTACTCAACAATTAGCATTGTTAATTACTATTTTACCCTTGCTTAACCTAATGAATCCCTACTATAAATACCCCATTTGTAATAATCAAAACCAAGCTCTCTTAGTAGGAAATTCTCTTAGATTAGATTAGGAGTAGATTAGAATAGATTAATTTCAATCTTTCCACAAAATTACACATTAATCTTTCCTTAATTATTGTTCAAGTTTATTATTATTGGGTAATTGAAGATTATTGGGTTATTATTGGAGAATTGACAACTCTTTATCAATCAATCAAGTTCTCTTCTTTTATTCTTTGCTTTATTATTTGGAATCATCTCAAGTTTGGTATAATTCTTTTACCCTTTACTCTTTATTGTTTATTTCCTCATTCTCTTATCATGTTTACACTTGTTGTGATGATTGACACCATTAATGACATATTTACCATGATAATAAGTGAGTAGTCTCTTAACTAGGATTAGTGGGTAATTAGGGAAACCAACATGGGGATTGATTCATGCTTAATCTAATATGTTCACATAATTAAATTGCTTGCTTGTTGTGATGTCAACTCTATGCACATGTTATGTTTGATGAAATGCCATGCACAAAAGGGAATTTCCGCCTCATTTATCTCCTTTTCTACAAAACATATGAAATGCGCTAGAAAAACAAATAGGAAGGTTTTGACGGATAAAATGGCCATAAAATGTTAGAATAGTATGGAAAATAGGCTCAATTAGGGGACTAAATGTGTGCAAATAATGTTCACATCAAATATCCCCAAACCGAACCTTTACTCGTCCCAAGTAAAGAGGTGACAAAAACTAGACCTTTATTTAAACTAACCTACTAATATAGCCGATATGAGATAATTAGCGGGTCTCACTCCGCCCCTTCAACTCACAACAAGACAACCATGAGGTAGGATGCCTTCTTGCAAGGCAAGGTGGGTCTTGCCAAAATGGCGACACATTCAAGCATTAAAGCACACAAAATAAGTAATGGATGCATCTACAAAAACGAATAGCCAATTTCCTCATTTAAGTGGCGGAAATTATCTACCAAAGCACACCGTCCCATGGATCGACCTCGACTTACCGCTAACTAGTTGTTTGTTGAGTATTATAAATGTGTTTGATTGGGTGTACAACGACACGCTCACAACACCCACTCATTTCAATGAGTCTTTGCTAAGAGAAGCAAAATTGATATTTATGAAGACTACTCTTCAATTTATTCGTTTAGTCTTAAAACTTTTATTGAAGTGGTTGCGGTATTTTGGTCAATTACGATTTCTAACAAATCTAGTCACCAAAATGATTTAACGTTTCAAAGTACTTAACTCAATTAAGCACATGAGAAACAATTCATTGTAAGTAAATATGTTAGTCAAAAATCAAAAACCCTTTTGATCACGAATAACTTTTATCTATACTCTTCTCAAGAGATCCTTGCAATGGATAATACGAGGTTTTTAGAAGAAAATTCTAATTTGTCATTAGTTATGTGGTTTTAATGGAGATTTGAACTAAAATCAAAATGATATCGTATGTAATTTGAGATAAAGAATTAGAACAAAATGATTAACGGAATAATGAAAACAAAACATTTATCGTTATAATAATACTTGTAAATAATTTAACAAGTAAAGCATTTACATAGTGACCTCTACCCAACTATGATAAATGATCCCGAGATCCAAATTCATATCAACTTGGGCACGGTGAGCCGAGTCATCCCTTATTAATATAATTCGGTGGATTAACTCTTTAATCGATTCTACTTCTAGAACTCTCGGTCGATAAAATTACTCTAATATTTATCTTTAGCCCGGAACACATGCGACTACAGTCACGAATACTTCCGTTGAGCTCAATCCAAATTTCGATGTAATAACTTTTTAATACCCCACTTCGCCAATGTAACAAGGTTTGTATTACGGTGAAGCCGGCTCAACTCCCTTATGAAATTGGTACTTCAAGGGTTCTACTATTTGGTAAGGCTATATCTCAATTGTTAATTTAGCGAGATGTCATGTAAATTTATTATCTATCACGTTTTAACTGAACTAAAGCGGTGAACTACGAAAATTATAATTGACACGGTCGATGACTCGATTAAATAAAAATGCATGTTTAGTTATGGCGATTTAGCAATGCATGCAAACATATAAATAAAATGCAAAGCATAAAGATAAAATCCTAGTATGGCCTTCCTAAAAAGAAAATTTAATTAACTATTACAAATTCGGAAACCAACTCCATTGGTCCCTTGAACTTCACTTGGCACGCATTCCAAGGTAACACCGTCTTGTCGGAACGCCTTTCCTAATGGCACCGTCTTCAAAGATCTCCGGAATTACAAGTAATAATTAAAAATTACATAATTTCCTATTATACATTTATAATAAAAATTAAAGCTATTAAATTACAAAACGGTGATACGAGATCACAATAATTACAACCGAATCGATATTCCCATACATTCCGGGAAATACCAATTAAAAACTAAGGCCATACTAAGTAAAAATACATAATTCAAAAATTATATAAATCAAAATTATGACAATCATAAATAAAATGCAGCATTATAATATGTATGAACATGCTTAATTTTATGGTAAATCGCGTTTTTGAGAGCCAATATCGTATATTACATCGGTTTTTATGGATTTGCGTGATTTAACTTATTAAAATCACAATATGTTACATAAATTCATATTTATGTTCAAGTTAATTACCCTAACCATCTTAGGACTCAAAACTTAGTCTTCACTAATATTTTGACAATAATTCAACTTGATTTTTTAATATTGTTCATAATGGACCCAAAAATACATTTTTATATTATAAACTCCAAATTAAATTATAATAATTTCAAATAATTTCAAAATTTGAAATTCAAACTCATGAACATTCTGGAAAAAATACCATGACAGTCATAATGTTGAAAACTTAGGTTAAAAATTTCGAAACATTTTCGAGAAAAACATCGTTGCGGTTTATCGGTTTTATCAAATATGACCATAAAAATAAAAATGAGAAAATTAATTTTAATCAACTTTTTACTTTTAGATCAGAAATGTGGGATAAAATGCAACATATGACGTTTTTCTTTAGTCATGAAATATGTTTTAGCATTATAGGCTAATTTAAGTCACTATTTATTTAATTGTTACTCAAAAATTCATAAATCATGCATAATAAGTACAATATGTTTAAGATTTTTACACACACTGAGTAAAAATGCATGTGACAACATATAAAATTTCCATAACCAGATTCGAAATTTAACTTATATTAACCTAATAAACCCTTTAAATTCAATTTAAGCTTATAAAATCCATATTTCATGCAAAATAACGTATTATTTCATGACATTTAACATGAAACCAGTAGATTATATATGTGAAAACATATCCAAAAATCACTGAAAAATTCGAAGTTTAACTATTTTTCGTCCAAAAATGACATTTTTCTCATAAAAATAACATTTTAATGCCAATAATATATATAATGAATAATAAAATCCATAAATCATCCCATATGACCTAAAATCCATTTAGGACCATAAACTTTTAACATGAAAAATTATTTCGTGATTTATCTTCATAAATCCTAAATAACAAGTTTTATTTGTTAACAAATTAACTCGGAAAAACTAACCCGATTTTGCATGCAACAACCGTGTTGCTCTGATACCACTTGTTGGATTCATTAATCTCAAAAGTTTACATATTGAATATGTGATAAATTAATTTAGTCATAAAATTAATTCTAGATCTTATGCATGCAAAACAAAATACAAGAGTGAAGAAAAATCGGTTCCTTACAAATGTATTTTCGGCAATTAGGACACTAGTAAGGTCTCCTACCTTACTTAGTTCTTGAGCTTTCCTAATGGATGAATAAGATTCAATTGTAGAATCTCTCCTCAAGGATTGTACCAAGGAAATCCTTCTTAATACAAATATTAATTTGATTACTAGAATTAAAATTTGTTCCTTAAAAGTATTACTAATTTTATAAGTATACTACTTCTAGTATTAAGAAAATAATATTAGAGATTTATGTGAGTTTATGGAATTTTTGTTCAACAACAAAAACTTAGAGAGATGAAAACTCATTCAAGTGAATGAATTATTAGAATAAATTAGTGTGGTGTAGAAAATACACTACTTGAGTGTATAGGGGAGGAGGCCACGATTTTCATGGCATGGGTAGAGTGTCCAATGCTTTTTCTTGTTGCTCTTCACAAGAGTGTAGGTTAGCATGCCTATTATTTGTAGGTAATGATTATGCTTCCCACTAATTAGAATAATAAAGCACAACACCTCCTTTCCCTTCCATTTACACGGTCCAAATGTGTAATATGGATCCATTTTAACTTTGTCAATTTGTCAATTTGTATTGTGTGACAAATTGGACATGTTACTAGACATGTCATTTAAATAATGCATTTTTAACAAATTAAAAATCATTATATAAATAAAATAAATCACATACAAAAATTAACTAGTAATTCACAATTACCATTACTTAAAATGGGTTTTATAATTATAAATTACAACTACTTGTATTTATAATAAACAATTCATTCTTATTCCAATTGTTTCATAAACAATAAAGAAACCTCAAGTAATAAAACAATTTAATTACTTAGAACGAATCTTATTTAATCAAATTACAATAAGATACGTATAATCACTCACAAAATCATTTGTTCAATTTTAAGGAATTAATTAACTTGTATCGTCATACAATTAATTAATTAATCAATTAAGAATGTTTCCCTAAAGGTAGACTACCCTAATGAGGACGGAAGTTATGTTAGTGGAAATCTAGGGTGGATAGCGGACCGGAAGGACCTTTCCCTTGCCCTTCTCACAGTAGATTGTCTAGGCTATTTATGATTGAGTCGATGAACTGCCATGGTGAACCGAAATCCTGACGTACCTCTTTTATCTGATTACATATCTCAAATTTTCTTGCTTTATCGCGCTTGTCTCTATTTCTCTTGCTTTTAATCTTTAGTAGTTTAGAAAACAAAATTCAAAACCCCCAATTGTGACTAGATAGACGGACTTACAGATAGATATCTTGTCTCCCTATGGAGATCGACCATACTTATCGCTAGCTTCTGTTAGTTATATTTAGGCATTTATTTTTGGTACATAAAGACCGTATCAAATTTTGGCGCCGTTGCCGGGGAGGCAATAGCCTATTTGTCTGTTTCTGTTTCGTTTATCTCTCTTAGTCTCAGGGAATTTTTAATTCCTTGAGACAGTTCTCGAATGGCTCACTGATCTTGATCGAATTGCAGCCAGTATTACTGACTGGGAGAGTTTGGCCCTTGCTTTTTTTAAAAGGTATTTTCCGTTGGGATTTATTAATCTCAAATGTTTACATATTCATAGTATGATAGTTTAATTTAGTCATAAAATTAAATTGGATCTTATGCATGCAAAACAATTACAAGTAATAATTAGAAAATCAATTCTTACATTGATGATTTCGGAATATGGGCACTAGTAAGTTCACCTTCTTACTAGTTCTTGAGCTTTCCAAAGGTGGAAGAACAAGATTCAAGTAGAGAATCTCTCCTAAGGAATTATACCCAAAGTAACACCCTTAATAATAATAATTAATATGATCTAGTATTAATAAAAATCTAACTTAAAAAAATGACACAAAAATTGGATTTTTGTTCTCTCCTTTTTCGGTTAAGAGGAGAGGATTTTATGAGTGTTTCTTTCTCTAAAATATTTCACAAACTGTAGAGAGTTCTTAATTTTTCTTACACTAGAAAATTATGTAGTGAATGGTTGATTAATAAGAGAAAAACTCTTGGCTTTTCTTATGCAAAAACCGGGTGGAGGGAAGGGTAGGGGGCCAATGCATGAGCTTCACATTCTACCCAAGACAAACTAGGTATGCATGGCTATGAGTAGAGTATAATCATTGTGTTTCCATTTAAAATAAATAACACAATATAAACCCTTGTCCTCCCTCCATATTTCGGTACATACATAAAATGGAAGGTCCATTTTATTTTGTCATTTGTCAATTTTGTTATATGTCACATGTTACATGACATGTCACAATATAATGTATTTTTAACATATTAAAAATCAACATATTAATAAAATATGTCACATACAAAATTAACTAGTAATTCTCAATTACTTGTACCAAAATGGTTTATCGAATTATAAATTACAACAACTTCTATTTATAATAAATTATTCAATCTGTTTCAATTTATTTCGTAAACAATAATTAATCTAAGTAATAAAACAATTCGATTACATAGACCGTATCTTATTTAATCGAATTACAATGAGACACGTTAATTTTACTCACAAAATCATCCGTCAATTTTAAGCAATTTAATTAACTCGTATCGGTATACGATTAATTAAATGATCAATTAAGAGTATTACCCTATAGGTATGACCTCAGGGTATCAACTGATCACCACCGTCGTACGACAGTAATGTCAAACTCTAGTCAGCCAATCATTACCGATATGTGTGGACCAGTTGATTGTAAAATATTACTTTCCCTCATGCATTCTTAAATATGAGATTTAAACATGTGATCATCATGATCGACAATTGTGATCGCATTATTGTCGGGGACACTCCAACAATCTCCCACTTATCCTCGACAAGTGTGCGACACCAATTCTCTTGTCCTATTACTATCTCCCACTCAATGCAAGGTGTCTTTCGGGTCGTACTTGCAAGTGATCATATCGAGAGTGGTTTCCTCGATCTGGAGAATAACTGATTGACCGGAATTATCTACCATAGATACCTTCCGAGCGTGGCCACGCATTTCCAGTTCATTACTCCTGGAGTGGCCCTGAGATATTGTTTTAACCCTGACAAAGGGGTGGACATTCCTATCGCACTATTCCCGTTGACTAGCCACAACTCATCATAACCCAAAATAAGCCCTTTAACCCCATTTACGAAGGTCGTAGGATCATAAATCAAAGTTACTCTGAAACTGTGCACCTTGGGCGAACAGTCTTTAGTCAAAAGAATCGACTCATTAGAATACTATAGTAGCTCTTGCCACGACCAAGCTATATAAATTTGCCAGAACTCTATAAGCGGTCATTAGGCCCGACAAAGTGTTCCTAACAGTCTGCCTATGTGATCGACTAGTCATCTCACATGACTCTATGGCACTTGAACTTGCCATCAATCGCATCACACTCTAGTCACTTCGAGACGTCACCTCATACAAGTGACTATGGGCAAATACCATGTTAATCCGGGTTCACGTTAACGGGGTTCAATATTGTCTCTACAACCCGTTTGGATGTAACAAGGTACAAGATTTGTTAATGATAACTCAAACGATAAATGTAGACATTTTATTTGAGTAGTCAATACCATATTACTACCATATGTCTTACAAGTGTGTTAACCCTTGTTGATGCAATAAAAGTTCAACACACCATGTGTCCACGTGCTCAAACTTTCGAATTGCGATTTCCCTTATTTTTATGTCATCTCTCATAGCATGAACTCTACCAAGCACATTTCTAGTCTTCAAACTAGACTTTGGTCCTTTAATCTTGTAAGAAACTCTTTTGTTGATATCACATAACCAACAATTTGGATTATGATGGATGGTACAACTTGCACTAGTCAAGTGTTCCACCAACTCACAATGCACTAGGTATATGTTTTGTAGGATCCTGCAACAATTGTCAAGATGATTGGTCTAGGACTTCTCATAAATCCTTGCATTTTAGAAAATACTAGTTTTGTGTAACTTCATACCACAACCAAGTATCCTTCCAAATTCTTATTTCTCTCTTATCGTAATTGGCTTAGGATCTTCTCAAATCCTTATGTTTTTGGAAACTCCAGCATGTGTAACTTCTTATCACACAACTGAGTGTTCTTTCAAACTCTAGAATAGCTCATTAGTTCTCCTCGAGAATTCTTGACGAATCTTATATGGCTTACCAATGACTCATCATGCTCTAAGCATATGATTTATTTAGGACATGTGCATGATTATTCTAATGGCGGAAACATTAGTGATCTCAATCATGTAGTCAACAGTTCTTAGGTTCAATGAATGACCATGACCATCTCATGGTAATTCCATCTTCAACAATATGAATAACCTACGTATCTGTTGTTTTGATGTGCGCATCTGAATGCTAATCCAACATCCCATGTTTTAATTGGATTCATCTTAGTCCATATTCATCCTGAATTGAAAACTTAAGTGCTTTCTTTATCAAAGATAGTATATGCTTGATGTGATCAATATTTAAGCATATTTAGTCCCCGAATTAGCCTCGTTCCTATGCTTTTTAGTGCATATTTGGGTCATTTACTATCTTTAGTCCTTTGTTTTGCATATTCTTTGAGGTTTCGTTTCCTTGGTAGGAGAGGAGTGCAAACCTTGCATTTTCTTGGCAAAATAGAGCTAAATTGATCGAATCTAATGACCAAGCATCAAAGAGAAGACAAGACTAGAAGGCCTTTGTACATAATGTAGTAGATGGGCAATGATGAAGAAGATCCATGCATCTCCGACAAAATCCCGGAGGATTGTTGGAAGAAGAAAAGAAGAAAAGAAGAAATGGCACGCTGGACTAGGATCCGAGCGTCTCACCTATCGGGACGCTCGTCCAGAAGCTCCACAAGCCGCTCGTCCAAGCTGCCAGGCCGCTCGTCCAACGCCTACACAATCCGCTCGTCCCGACCTTTTGGACGCTCGGATTGTCCTCCAGTGCAACACGTCCTCTTCTTTCTCCATTCGAGATGCGCATATTTTTGAAAGACTAGCTAAAAGGAGACCCGCATCTTTTCTTGAGAGGAGCGATTCCTCAAGGACTTAATCGTCATTTAAGCCCTTAGTAACCCTAATTTGTGCACCTAATCCCCACAATAAATACCCCATTAGTCTAATTAGACTATCATGTTCTTCTTATCAATCTTTAGTGTAGTTTATATTATTCTAATCTCTCTTTAATCTTGTAATCAACTTTTAATCAAGTCTTAATACAAATCTCATTTCCTTAATTTCTCTATTGTTCATCCTTTATATTGGGTAATTGAAGATTATTTGGGTTTATTGGGAGATTGACAACCTTCCATCAATCATCAAGTACTTCTATTAGTCTTTGCATTATTATTTTGGAATCATCATTAGGTATAATTCTCTTAATCCCTTTTTAATTATTGTTAATCATCTTCATTTATTCATCATGTTTTGCTTAGTTAATATGATTGAAAACCTTGTTAACATGTTAAACATGATAATGAGTGAGTAGTTTCCTTAACTAGGGTTAATGGGAAATTAGGGGAAACCAACATGGGGGATGATTCATGCTTAATCTAATATGTTCACATAATTTATTTGCTTGCTTGTTGTGATCTCAACTTATGCACATGTTATGTTTGATGAAATGCGAACCTATGAATCCTTGCATTTTTTACCCATCACTTACCTTTTCAATGAGACTAGTAAGACATAAACCAACTCGAGTCTCATTAGACCATGCATATAGTTGAGTAGGGAGGGTTAAGTCGACTTGTAGGTGTTGTACAATCTAATCGATTCGGCTCCGGGACCCAAACCTTCCTAGGATGGTAAGATATAAACCAACTCGATCCTATCACAATAATAATTGCTTGCTTATAATTTGAGAATATGTTTGTATGATCAATTCCCATGAATCCCCTATGAACCCATGACACCCTAGTGCTTTTAATCAATTGTTTACATCTCATTTTAATCATCTTGCTTGTTTACTTTTATTGTTATTTAGTTTAGTGATCTTCTTATCTCAACCCAAATTTTGACACCCCTAGACACCACTACTTGCAATCGAAAATCCTACATCAATACCCGTCCCTTAGGATCCGACCTTTACTTGCCTCTTTACTAGTAGTAGAGTTGTTTGTGAAGTTTTAAATATTGTTTTGGTCTAGGTGCTCCTAACGACAAGTAACCGAAATCTAAGCTCAAAGCGGACCGACCAAAAATGGCGCCGTTGCCGGGGATGGTGTTAACTTGATTTGATTTTCTTTGATTGTTATTAGTTGTGTCTTTCTTTGCCTTGGGGAAGTAAAACTCCTCAAGGTTTGTTCTAATTGTTTTCGAGTTTTATATTTTGCATGTCGAGAAGATCACAAGGTAACTTGTTACCCATTGATCACGAAATTGAAAGGACTTTGACAACCAATAGAAGACTTGCTAGAAATACTTCGAGAGGTATTGGTGAGGTTGTAGATATTCAACCAAATACTATTGAGTTCATCAACCCTTTTGCAAGGGAAGGTGAGGAGAACCCAACACAAAATCAACACACAATCAACCCACAATGCCTAAGTTTTCATCACATTCCGTACCAACCGAGGAGAACCTACCCAATGGAACTCCCACACCACAACACCTAGCTGGAAATTTTATTGCAAAATCCGCATTTATCCAATTAGTCGAAAGAAGCCAATTTGGAGGGATGCCTAGTGAAGACCCTCATTCTCACATGGAGACTTTTTGTGACTATTGTGATGCAATTTCACAAACCGGAGTGACTCAAGACCAAATTCGAAGGGTCTTATTTCCTTTTTCTCTAATTGGTACCGCAAAACAATGGTTAAAGAGCCTTGATAAGGCTACTCTTGGAATTGACTCTTGGAAGAAGTTGGCTCTAGCTTTTTACAAAAAGTTATACCCTCCGGAAAAGACTAACATGCTAAGAGCTCAAATCACAGGTTTTAAGCAAAGGGACGAAGAATCTTTGTATGAAGCTTGGGAGCGATTCAAAGGAACTTGTCGCTCATGTCCTCATCATGGACTAGGCGAGTGGTTCTTGGTACATGAATTTTGGAATGGTCTTTATGAAGACTCAAGAAACATTCTCAGCATGGGATCAAATGGTATGTTCACCGAAGTTGACGATAATCAAACTTGGAACAAGATTGAGGAAATGGCGGTCCATAATTCACAATATAGTAGACCTCGCAAGGCTACTAGAGGAGGAAACCATGAAGTGGACTCTATTAATCAATTGGGTTCTCAACTTAGTGCTCATATTGATACCATCAACCTGAAGTTGAAAAGTCTATGGCTAAGCTTGAATAAGCCTCAAAATCACCAAAGCATCATGTTAATGCCATGGTAGCATCTTCATCAATCCCAAATGGAATATGTGAGAATTGTGGAACTTTGGGACATGACCAAAGCGAATGTAGGGGAACAAATGAGCAAGTGAATACTTTTCAAGCATACAAAAGTGGAACCCCTTATTCCAACTATTACAATGAAAACACCAAATTCCACCCAAATCTCTCATACAAAAGCCAAAATGTTCAAAACCCTCAACCAACATACACTCCACCTCCCATGAGAAACCAAAATCAAAGACCCTTTTACAACCAAAACCAAGGTTATCAAAATCAAACTCCATACAACCAACAAAATGACCAAGGTTTTGATGTTCAAAAAGCGGTCCTCCAAATGCAAAAGAATCAACAAGAATTTTTCACTCAAATGCAAAAACATAGCCAAGCAAAAGACATCACCATCAACAACATCCTAGCCCACACAAAAATGTTGGAAACTCAAATGACCCAACTAGCATCTTCAAGCTCTCACAGACAAAAGGGGCAATTACCACCTCAAAGTAATCCCCCAAGACATGAAACGGTTAGTGCCATCCACTTGAGGAGTGGTACAAGATATGAAGGGCCAAAGAAGCAAGTTGAGGATGAAGTTGTAGAGGCTAGTGACAAGGAAAGAGTTGTGCAAAACTCTAGGGAAGAAGAACCCACAAATCAAGAAGTTTCAAAGAAAAATGAAGAAAAGGCCAAAGAGAAGGAACCCATCGTGATTAGACTTCCATTCCCGAGTCATCAAGCTAAGCCTAAGTTTGATGACCAACTTGGAAAATTTTTGGAGATTGTGAAAAATTTAGAAGTCTCGATTCCTTTCACGGAATTGATCAATCACGTTCCGGCCTATGCAAAGTACATGAAGGACATCCTTATGAAGAAGAAATCAATCCGGAAGCTTGATACTATCGCCTTCACTAAGGTGAGTAGTGCCATCCTTCAAGGGAGTTTACCTCCAAAGCTCAAGGACCCGGGAAGTTTCTCCATTCCGTGCAATATTGGTGACACTACAATCAACAAAGCTTTATGTGACCTTGGGGCAAGTGTTAGTGTCATGCCATATTCGGTTAGCAAGAGGCTAGGAATGGGAGAACTCAAATGTACCAACATCACGCTTCAAATGGCAGATAGATCAACAAAGACACCTTTAGGGGTATGGGAAGATGTTCCCGTGAGAAATGGAAAATTCTTCATCCCGGTGGATTTCGTTATTGTTGACATGGAAGAAGACTCCAACATTCCTATTATCTTAGGAAGACCTTTCTTGCACAGCGCGGGAGCGGTGATCGATATGAAACATGGAGAGCTCACCCTTGAAGTGGGAGATGAAACCATCACTTTCAATCTTCACAAGACCATGAGAGCTCCCCGATTGCATGAGCCATGTTTTATGGTTGATCACGATAGCCGGAAGGATGATAGGAAGAAGTTGGAATTTCAATGGAAAAAGAAAGTGGATGATGCTCCATCAAAAGAACAAGGAAATAGCAACAATGAGAGCTTGAAAAGCTCACCCATGACACGTGAAGAAGATGGCCCCATTGGCCAAGACAAGAAAGAAGGAGAGTTGTCTCTATCAACTCCTGAAATTTTTAATGATCAAGTAGACGAAGTTTGCGGTCTTTGGGATGATGAGTTTGAAGGGATATTCAATCCCTATATTGGTAATGCTATGAACCAAGACCATCATGGAGAACAACAAGTGCAAAAATCTATTGAGGACCTTTATCATGATAATGAGCAAGCTTTCGACTACTTCTTCAAGGTGTTGAGTACCATCAACAACACCTTGACCATGCCCCCATGACATCTCACATTGGATGAGAGTTTGGTGGAGTCCTCCCTAAACCACCATTTGTAAATATTCTAACTCTCTAACTTGCATTTCAATTATTACATTGCATTTTTGTCATTTTTGGATTTATATTTTTGTGCCTTGATCAAGATATTCATCATTTTAAGAGAAGTGAGGGAGGGACTTATGATTTTATTGATGTGTAGTGCTTTACCTTAGTGTGGGGATAGCAATTGCCTAGGCTATTCATGCTTTTGTAGTGCCCCTACAATGAAGAACACGAGAATTGAAGAATAAAAATGACACGGGTTACGAAGTACCCACGGATGGACCTAAATCCGTGTGGTCAAGGAAGAATCCGAGCGACCAAAAATGGCGCCGTTGCCGGGGAAATGGACAATCCGCTCGTCCTGAAGAAACCCGAGCGTCCAAGTTACCAAACGCTCGTCTGGTAGAGCTGCAGAAATAAAAAATCTGGTCTGACTGTGAATTCGAGCGTCTCAGCTGAGAAACCGCTCGTCTCATTCTAGACGGTCGTCCTTCAAGAAAGACGCTCGTCTTTTTGCTGCAAAAATTTTGGGACTTTCTCTGTAAAGGAATCCGAGCGTCCACCCAGAAAGAGGCTCGTCTCAATACGAAGAATCCGCTCGTCTCTCCAGGAATCCGCTCGTCCTGTGGCGTCTTTTCCTGAGCCAAATTTTGAAGAATCCGAGCGTCCCGACACCTGGTCCGCTCGTCTTCCCCTGCAGTTTCAAATATAACGGGTCTTTTTAAAACCCTCTTCTCCCATTCATTCTCATTTCTTCAACATACAAACACTACCCAAAACCCAAAAACCCCAAAACCCTCATCCTCTCCATCAACAAAAACAAATTTCCTCAAACAAACTCAACCAAATCAAATCCTAACTTCCTCATAACAAAAATTAATCACTCCTTTTGCAACAACAAGTGATTCAAACACCAAAATCTTCAAGTTTTGAGTCGATTTTTAGATACAAAGCAACATTCTTTTCATCCTAAATCGATTTGGGTATCACTAAAAATTTAAGGTTTCAATCTTTCATTGGTGTAATCAAGCAAAGGAGAATGGCAAGAACTAAAGGAGGCAACAAGGCACCCCAAAAGAAGACACTTTCCAAAAGGCAATTGCCTCTTCAAGGAAAACAAGTATCAAAGGCATTGGTAGTCCATGAGGCAAGGTTGGAGGTTCAAGAACAAAATCCCCCTATGGAAGCTACTACTTCAACTCCGGTCATTGAACAATTATCCAATTATCTGGAGGTAATTTTCACTTCCGACTCTCATAGGGAGAAATTCATTCTCTTTGCTAAGAAAACCATCATGCCTACTAAGTTTATTTGTGAAGATCCATTGTCAAAGTTGGGTGTCCTTGAACAAACCAAAACCTTCTTTGAGTCTATGGGATTGGGTAAATTGTTTATAATGAAAGAATTGATATACCCCTCCCTCACCTTGGAATTTTTAAGTTCTTTGAAAGTCACAAGGGTGGAGACTCGAACCAACATCGAGTTTTGTCTTGAAAATGTTGATAGATGCATAACTTATGGCAAATTGGGTAAGATATTAGGCCTTAGCGATAACCCGAAATATACAAAGATTCCTATCAAGTATGACCCCGCTCCTCTTTGGATGGCAATTTCCGGAAAGAAATTCATACGCTTTCATGATTGTCGTGCTCTCTTGGTCCACCATCCGGGCATTAGAATATGGCATAAGGTCATTGGGAATACTTTGATAGCTAGAAATGGCACAAATCATCTTACCAAGCTCGATTGTATTCTTCTTGAGTCGGCCTTGAACATTGGGAGGGAATTTACCAAGCCATACAATGCTCTAAGACTTTTGGTTGAACGATGGCTTAATGTCGTTTGTGGCAAAGAAGGCACCGCCTTTATTGTCAATGGAGGACTAGTTACCCATTTGGCTAAGCATTTCAACCGCAATTTCAACAAAAACAACACTTATGTGCCGGTTAAAGGAGGCCATCTTATTGATATGGACACCATGATTCACAAGTTTAAGTGGGTCAAGCACGACACTCTTGGCAACAAATATGGGTGGTTAACAAATGAAGCTAGATCCTTCACCTTGCCTTCCAAAATTTGCCGATTGAATGTTCAACGACCGAACTACCTTCTCCCACTCTCCGAAGAGACCGAGTATATCATTCAACAACAAAGGGGCGAAATTGCTGAGCCCTCCTCCTCCATTATCACCCCACCTTACCCATTTGAATACCACGAGTTCAAACCCAAAGATGTCGAAGTGGGAAATGATTACTTAACTCTACTCATGAGGGAAATGAATAAGCAAGCTTACAATGATAGAGTGGATGCTTATAAGGCCCAATATCCGCCCCTCCTACATCTAGCTAGGCAAGGACTTCTTGATCTGTCTTGTCCTTTGCCTAGTTGGGCGGATAGGGAAGTATTCTTTCCTAGCATTTCTAGTGGTGGTAGACCGGGTGGAGAGGAGATGGTTGTTGAAGAGGGTGGTGACCAAGAAGGAGAGGAAGAAGAGGTTCAAGAAGAAGAAGTCCAAGAAGAGGAAGAGGAAAGTGAGGAGGAACAAGCAAGTGAAAGTGAGAGTGGACATGATTCCACATCTATGGAGGTTGATGATGCCTCAAGAGAGGAAGATGATGATGATGATGATACGATGGGTGAGGATTAGCAAACTTTGGAGGCTCCTACATTCTTACACCTCCCTTATGGTTTGTCTACTTCTCTTGTTTTTATTTTATCTTGATCATTTTTTTTTGGAGTTCTAGCAACATTGTAGGACTAACACCTTGGCTTCATTAAGGTGTTCATTATTATTGTTCCCGACTTGTAAAATCCAAAATGACAATCTTTAGTTTCATGCATTGCATTCCATGTGCATGAACTCCCCCGAAATTCATGACATTAGAAATAACGTCTATTTTGGTTTGGGGAAGTCCATGCATATGCATTGGGAGCTAATCCAAATTATGCTCTCCGCCATAACAAAAACACATGCCCATACTAGTGTGGGGATGGGAAATTCTAACTTGACTTTTATACAAAATCCAAAAAAAATCAAAAATTTCGAAAAATCCAAAAAAATTTGAAAAATTGAAAATCCAAAAAACAAGTTTATTTCTTTTGTAGTATAGTCTTGTATATATTGTGTTTGTTCATCCTTGTTCACATTGATTGACTACGCCACATCCGAGACATGAGGATATTGAAAACCGCATGGTATGATCTTTCCAATCTCCTTTTTCCTCTTTATGTTAATGACTATGTGGCTTTATTTTGATTGATGCGGTATAAACAATGTGAATTTAGGACTTGCATTTAGATTATTTGGCATACTAGTTGGTAGAAGTATATGCATTAGGATGTATATATGTTAGTTGCATCATGACATATAGATTGCATGTTAGGAAAATTTTGCGAAACCGTCTATTTGGGAAGCTTGACAAGTGTATATAAGGCCCTTGTAGATACTTTTTCTTCTTAAGACTTTGCTTGTTAGAATACTTGTAAAACACCCTAGGATGTGTCATGCTAGTATCCTTTGACCCATGGATTAAGGCCTAGTCAAGAGTACCTTGTGGTGTGATAACTCCTTGGCTACCGTTTATTCCAAGGTGACCCTTGAAACCATGCAACCATCATTCGTCCATGTTCTACCATATATTTTGTCATCAAAGGGAATGGGCACAAAAATTATTCAAATTTGAGTTCAAGAAGTGAAATGAAATGTCAAAAAGTTTGCAAAATTGCATCAAAAGAAAAGAGGAGTAACAAAATGAAAACTCCTATGCTTCAAATATAAGGCACCCTCGTTACTAATTGGGGTGACTTTGAAAATGTTCAAAAAATGCAAAAAGTTGAAAGTTGTCAAGTATTGAAATGCCAAAAATCAAAAAGAAATGGCAAAAAGAAAGTGTTCTCAAATGTCAAATGCCACAAGAAATTGGGGGTGAAAACAACAACAAAAGCAAACTCCCAAATGAAACACAATTACTATTGATCCCTTTATCCATCGTATCCATTTTAGTGCATGGTAGAGAGGGGACGACTCTTCTTCTTGTCTAGGCAAGAAGGGGAATTCCGCGATCCTCCAGTGTTTCTAACACCATAGGGAGTCTATTCTTGACAAAAACATTTAACGATTGAGGACAAAGGTACCCTAGCTTGACACAACTTTGAGGTGATTTATTGGTATCCTTCTAGGCTTAGTAGTTATAAGAAACCATATCTATGAAGGAGTGTGTACCCTTAGATTGCTTCCCCTTTAGATAATTTTCGCCACTTAGATGAGGAAAGTGGCTATTCTTTTGTAGATACATCCATTACTTGACTTTGTGTGCTTTAATGATTGAATGTGTCACCATTTTGGCAAGACCCACCTTGCCTTGCAAGAAAGCATCCTACCTCATGATTGTCTTGTTGTGAGTTGAAGGGGCGGAGTGAGACGCGCTAATTGTCTCATATCGGCTATACTAGTAGGTTAGTTTGAATAAGGGTCCTAGTTTTTGTCACCTATTTACTCGGGACGAGCAAAGGTTCGGTTTTGGGATATTTGATGTGATCAATATTTAAGCATATTTAGTCCCCGAATTAGCCTCGTTCCTATGCTTTTTAGTGCATATTTGGGTCATTTACTATCTTTAGTCCTTTGTTTTGCATATTCTTTGAGGTTTTGTTTCCTTGGTAGAAGAGAGGTGCAAACCTTGCATTTTTTTGGCAAAATAGAGCTAAATTGATCGAATCTAATGACCAAGAATCAAAGAGAAGACAAGACTAGAAGGCCTTTGTACATAATGTAGTAGATGGGCAATGATGAAGAAGATCCTCGCATCTCCGAGAAAATCCCGGAGGATTGTTGGAAGAAGAAAAGAATAAAAGAAGAAATGGCACGCTGGACTAGGATCCGAGCATCTCACCTATCGGGATGCTCGTCCAGAAGCTCCACAAGCCGCTCGTCCAAGATGCCAGGCCGCTCGTCCAAGATGCCAGGCCGCTCGTCCAACGCCTACACAATCCGCTGGTCCCGACCTTTTGAACGCTCAGATTGTCCTCCAGTGCAACACGTCCTCTTCTTTCTCCATTCGAGATGCGCATATTTTTGAAAGACTAGCTAAAAGGAGACCCGCATCTTTTCTTGAGAGGAGCGATTCCTCAAGGACTTAATCGTTGTTTAAGCCCTTAGTAACCCTAATTTGTGCACCTAATCCCTACTATAAATACCCCATTAGTCTAATTAGATTATCATGTTCTTCTTATCAATCTTTAGTGTAGTTTATAATATTCTAATCTCTCTTTAATCTTGCAATCAACTTTTAATCAAGTCTTAATACAAATCTCATTTCCTTAATTTCTCTATTGTTCATCCTTTATTTTGGGTAATTGCAGATTATTTGGGTTTATTGGGAGATTGACAACTTTCCATCAATCATCAAGTAATTCTATTATTCTTTGCATTATTATTTTGGAATCATCATTAGGTATAATTCTCTTAATCCCTTTTTAATTATTGTTAATCATCTTCATTTATTCATCATGTTTTGCTTTGTTAATTTGATTGACAACCTTGTTAACATGTTAAACTTTATAATGAGTGAGTAGTTTACTTAACAAGGGTTAATGGGGAATTAGGGGAAACCAACATGGGAGATGATTCATGCTTAATCTAATATGTTCACATAATTTATTTTCTTGCTTGTTGTGATCTCAACTTATGCACATGTTATGTTTGATGAAATGCGAGCCAATGAATCCTTGGATTTTTTACCCATCACTTACCTTTTCAATGAGACTTGTAAGACATAAACCAACTCGAGTCTCATTAGACCATGCATATAGTTGAGTAGGGAGGATTAAGTCGACTTGTAGGTGTTGTACAATGTAATCGATTCGGCTCCGGGACCCAAACCTTCCTAGGATTGTAAGATATAAACTAACTCGATCCTATCACAACAATAATTGCTTGTTTATAATTTGAGAATATGTTTGTGTGATCAATTCCCATGAATCCCCTATGAACCCATGACACCCTAGTGCTTTTAATCAATTGTTTACATCTCATTTTAATCATCTTGCTTGTTTACTTTTATTGTTATTTAGTTTAGTGATCTTCTTATCTCAACCCAAATTGTGACACCCCTAGACACCACTTCTTGCAATCGAAAATCCTACATCAATACCCGTCCCTTGGGATCCGACCTTTACTTGCCTCTTTACTAGTAGTAGAGTTGTTTGTGAAGTTATAAATATTATTTTGGTCTAGGTGCTCCTAACGACAAGTAACCGAAATCTAAGCTCAAAGCGAACCGACCAATGCTCGTCATTCTCAATGAGTAATAAGTTGTAAAAATTCATGGAGGATGATTACTCCCACTAAATCTCATGTCTACACATGACAATTTCAAACTCCCACTCAATTCCACATGTTTCGTGTTTGACCACTCAATCGAAACATTTCATGAATTGAAATCATTTTTTCTTTGCTAGGTTGTTATGATAAAACCACATATGTTATCAACATATCCTTTCAAAATACTTATTTGGAAAGAGGTTTCGATCTCTAACAATGGAAAGAGATTTTAATCTCTAACTTATTCAAGCGAAGCAATGTAATTACTAAAAGCAAAATACAACATGGAGTTCATACGTCCCTTTCAAAATACTCATTTCGGAAAGAGGTATAACTTGTCCATTTTTATGAAGTTTAGCAATGACTCTAGCATGGTTAACACTTAACTTAGCTATTATCGACATCCATATGTCTTTCTATGCAACTCTTAATCATAAATCTCATTTATATTCAAGGATGCATTTCTTATAAATCTCATTTATATTCAAGGATGCATTTCGTTTCATTGGGCCCTTAGGTAAACATTAACGTTGAATCTTATTTTTTAGTTTGATCATAATCAAACAAGAATCTTTATGTTAATTCTTTTCATTAGTCATGTTCCATTAAGTACTTTCTTTTGGTCTCCTCACGCAGTTTCCTTAAGAACATCTTCTTTTGGTCTCTTCACATGGATCCAATCTATACATAATTAGTAATGTATACAAATTATTTTCTCTTATATTGATCTCTTCTACTCAAGGTATACAAATCATACAAATCATTCTTTGTGTCTTAATATTACTCCCACTCTATCTTTAGAATATATACACTAAATATTCAAAAGATAGCTTTTGTGACACAAATGATGTTTCGGTGAAGAAGGAGAAATATCACATAGATTAATAGACTCATTTGGTTTTAAAGATTTAATGGGTGTATGTAGATTATTAGGTTTCCCTTAAGTGAGTTCATTAACTCAATATCACTTTATAATCGATCATACACAAACTCCAAGCTTATGGACATATAATGAATCTTATCATTATAATTGTCTATTGGATCAATTTTAAGTAGATATTCATATGTTTCTATGTCAAGCATATAAAGATGAATTTTAGAACAATTAAAATACGATAAACGTAGTGACTTGGGTTGCAAACCATGTCACTATTAATCCAAAATTACAACCATTGTTCAAAGGATTAAAACAAATTTCCATGTCAAACAAGGAAATTAAAATAGTTCTAGAAATTCAAAATACAACATGATAATAAAGACAACAAATAAAGCCAAGCTTCATGGGTGGCTACTCCTAGCTCCCTCACGATCTCTTAAGCTTGCTTTTCCTTGCCCTTGTTGTTGCGTGGAGGAGGCCCTAATTACAATAAAAAGGGGATACTTTATCACAACTTGTATCAAAATACCAAAGTTGAATTAGAAACATAAAAGAAGGGATAGTCAATTACCTACTTGAGTGATCTTTCCAGATTTGATGTCACCAAGATATTTGGAACAATTCCTCTTCCAATGTCCAATGCCATTACAATAATGGTACTTGTCAAGGGGACCCTTCTTGGTTTTGGAAGTGCTAGCTTCAAAAGTTCTAGCCTTGGTTTTCATGGGAGCTTGCCTCTTGCCCTTTTTGCCACTTTTCTTGAAGGTTCCCTTGCTCTTATTGCTTATATTGAGCACATCCTTAGGGAAGCTAGCATTTAGCCCCATGTCCCTTTCGGCTTGCACAAGTAGCCCTTTCGGCTTGCACAAGTAGCTTGTGCAACTCTTCAAGGGACACATCCTTGTCTTGCATGTTGAAATTCACCCGGAATTGCACATATGCTTTGACTTTGCTTAAGGAGTGAAGAATTCTATCAATGACGAGTTCTTTGGGAATTTCAACTTTTTGAATTTTCAATGTCTCGACATGCTCCAACAATTTGAGCACATGAGGGTTAACCTTTTGGCCCTCTTTGAAGTCGAGATCAAAGATTGCCGAGGCCGCCTCATATTGGACGATCCTCGGTGTTTCTGAAAACATTGTCACAAGCTTAGAGAAGATTTCATAGGCGGTGCCCATCTTAAAGGCTCTCCTTTGGAGATCCGCCTCCATAGCAAATATTAATACATTTTTGATTGCGGCGGACTCTTTGTGGTAAGCTTAATATGCTTCCGTAGTGGCGGCACTTGACCTAGCATTAGGTTCGGGTGGAGAGGCCTCAATGAGGTAACGAAGCTTGTCGTCACCTTGAGCGGCTAATTTGAGTTGGGCATCCCAATCGGAGAAATTTGACCCATTCTTTTCAAGTTTACATCGATCCATAAAGGATCGGAGCCATGAAACATTAGTGAGAGTGTTTGCGTTGGTGTTTGGTGCGGCCATTTGTTATTGAGAAATAAAAGCGGTCTACAAAACAAAATAGAAGGAATAAAATATTTATCGTTTTTAATAATAATACTCGTAAATAATTTAAATTTAAACAAGTTTTATTGCATTTATCTAGTGACCTCTACCCAACTATGATAAATGATTCCAAGATCCAAGTTCATATTAACTCGGGCACGGTGAGCCGATTCATCCCTTATCAATATAACTCGGTGGATTAACTCTTTAATCGATTCTACCTCTAGAACTCTCGGTCGATAAAATTACTCTAATATTTATCTCTAGCCCGGAACACATGCGACTACGGTCACGAATACTTCCGTTGAGCTAAATCCAAATTTCGAAGTAATAACATTTTACTACCCACTTAACCAACGTAACAAGGTTTGTATTACGGTGAAGCCGGATTAACTCCCTTATGAAATTGGGTTTCGTGGGTTCTACTATTTGGTAAGGCTAAATCTCAATTATTAATTTAGCGAGAGGTCATGTCAATTTATTATCTATCACGTTTTAAGTGAACTAAAGTGGTGAACTACGATAATTATAATTGACACGGTCGATGACTCGATAAAATAAAATGCATGTTTAGTTATGGGGATTTAGCGATGCATGCAAACATATAAATAAAATGCAAAGCATAAATATAAAATCCTAGTATGGCCTTCCTAAAAAGAAAAATTAATTAACTATTACAAATTCGGAAACCAACTCCATTGGTCCCTTGAACTTCACTTGGCACACATTCCAAGGCAACACCGTCTTGTCGGAATGCCTTTCCAAATGGCACCGTCTTCAAGGATCTCCGGAATTACAAGTAATAATTAAAAATTACATAATTTCCTATTATACATTTGTAATAAAAATTAAATGTATTAAATTACAAAACGGTGATACGAGATCACAATAATTACAACCGAATCGATATTCCCATGCATCTCGGGTAAAACCAATTAAAATTAAGGCCATACTAAGTAAAATTACATAATTCAAAAATTATATAAATCAAAAATATGACAATCATAAATAAAATGCAGCATTAAAATATGTATGAATATGCTTAATTTTATGCTAAATCGCCTTTTAAGAGCCAATATCGTATATTTTATCGGTTTTTATGGATTTGCGTGATTATAACTTGTTAAAATCACAATATATTACATAAATTCATATTTATGTTCAAGTTAATTACCCTAACCATCTTAGGACTCAAAACTTAGTCTTCACCAACATTTTGACAATAATTCAACTTGATTTTTTAATATTGTTCATAATGGACCCACAAAAAAAATACATTTTATATTATAAACTCCAAATTAAATTATAATAATTTCAAAATTTGAAATTCAAACTCATGAACATTCTGGAAAAATACCATGACACTCATAATATTCAAAACTTAGGTTAAAAATTTCGAAAATTTTTCGAGAAAAACATCGTTGCGGTTTATCGGTTTTATCAAATATGACCATTAAAATATGAGAAAATTAATTTTAATCAACTTTTCACTTTTAGATCTGAAATGTGGGATAAAATTCAACATATGACGTTTTTCTTTAGTCATGAAATATGTTTTAGCATTATAGGCTAATTTAAGTCACTATTTATTGAATTTTTACTCAAAAATTCATAAATCATGCAACATTAGTTCAATCCATCTAAGATTTTTACACACACTGAGTAAAAATGCATGTGACAACATATAAAATTTTCATGACCAGATTCGAAATATAACTCATATTAACCTAATAAACCCTTTAAATTCGATTTAAACTCATAAAATTCATATTTTATGCAAAATAACTTAGCTTTTCACGAAATTTAACATGCAACCAGTAGATAATATATTTGAAAACATATCCAAAAATCACTGAAAAATTTGAAGTTTATCTATTTTTCGTCCAAAATTGACATTTTTCTCATAAAAATCACATTTTAATGCCAATAATAAATATAATGAACAATAAAATCCATTAATCAACCCAAATATCCCAAAAACATTTTAGGACCATAAACTTTTAACATGAAAAATTATTTCGTGATTTATCTTCATAAATCCTTAATAACAAATTTTATTTGTTAACTAATTAACTCGGAAAAACAAACCCGATTTTGCATGCAACAACCTTGTGCTCTGATACCACTTGTTGGGATTCATTAATCTCAAATGTTTACATATTCATAGTATGATAGTTTAATTTAGTCATAAAATTAAATCGGATCTTATGCATGCAACACAATTACAAGTAATAATTAGAAAATCAATTCTTACATTGATGTTTTCGGAATATGGGCACTAGTAAGTTCACCTTCTTACTAGTTCTTGAGCTTTCCAAAGGTGGAAGAATAAGATTCAAGTGGAGAATCTCTCCTAAGGAATTATACCCAAAGTAACACCCTTACTAATAATAATTAATATGATCTAGTTTTAATTAAAATCTAACTTAAAAAAATGACATAAAAATTGGATTTTTGTTCTCTCCTTTTTCAGTTAAGAGGAGAGGATTTTATGAGTGTTTCTTTCTCTAAAATATTTCACAAATTGTAGAGAGTTCTTAATTTTTCTTACACTAGAAAATTATGTAGTGAATGGTTGAATAATAAGAGAAAAACTCTTGGCTTTTCTTATGCAAAAACCGGGTGGAGGGAAGGGTAGAGGGCCAATGCAGGAGCTTCACATTCTACCCAAGACAAACTAGATATGCATGGCTATGAGTAGAGTATAATCATTGTGTTTCCATTTAAAATAAACAACGCAATATAAACCCTTGTCCTCCCTCCATATTTCGGTACATACATAAAATGGAAGGTCCATTTTATTTTGTCATTTGTCAATTTTGTTATATGTCACATGTTACATGACATGTTACATGACATGTGACAATATAATGTATTTTTAACATATTAAAAATAAACATATAAATAAAATATGTCACATACAAAATTTACTAGTAATTCTCAATTACTTGTACCAAAATGGTTTATCGAATTATAAATTACAACAACTTGTATTTATAATAAATTATTCAATCTGTTTCAATTTGTTTCGTAAACAATAATTAATCTAAGTAATAAAACAATTCGATTACTTAGACCGTATCTTATTTAATCGAATTACAATGAGACACGTTAATTTTACTCACAAAATCATCCGTCAATTTTAAGCAATTTAATTAACTCGTATCGGCATACGATTAATTAAATGATCAATTAAGAGTATTACCCTATATGTATGACCTCAAGGTATCAACTGATCGCCACCGTCGTACGACAGTAATGTCAAACTCTAGTCAGCCAATCATTACAGATATGTGTGGACCAGTTGATTGTAAAATATTACTTTCCCTCATGCATTCTTAAATATCAGATTTAAACATGTGATCATCATGATCGACAATTGTGATCGCATTATTGTCGGGGACACTCCAACATTTTCCTCCACAACGAACTAATCAGTTGAGAGGGAAAATTACAAGTTTTAAGCAGACACCTGATGAGAACTTGAATGAAGCTTGGTGCCGTTTTAAGAAGTTCGTGAGGTCTCTTCCTCATCATGGGTTTGATCAGCGGTTTTTATGCAACCAGTTCTATAATGGGTTGTATGATGACCACCAAGCTATATTGGACGCCTCATCTAATGGCCGATTTCAGAAGAACAATGACGATGACAAGGGATGTGGCATCATAGAGGAAATGGCTACCCATTGTGCTGAGTATGGGAATCCAAAAGGAGGTATTCGTATTGTTTCTTCAGTAGATAGTCAAGTTGTGGCTCAGCTGGAAGCCATGAATGCCCGTTTTGATAAGCTAGAATTGCAGAGTGCTGGTGATCAACAGACGGTTCACTTGTTGACTAGACAAGAAGCCGTTACTTGTGAGAGATGTGGGAGTAATGACGGTCACACTGCTGTTGACTGTCTAACTGAGAAGGAACAAGTCCTTGCCTTTCAGCAATATAGACAGGGAGGTTCCTATTATAACAATCAGAGTGGAGTCCATCCCAATTTAAGATGGACTAGTCAGAATGTGCTTAATCCTACCCCTCCTCCGCAGCAGCAACAAGCTTACATTCCTCCTCACAGAGCTGAAAAAGGCTTTCAAAAGCCTCCATCCTTTCCACCACCATCATTTTCCAACATTTTCATACAACACATCATCCAACATACCCAATAGAACATTAGTAAATGATACGTGCAATTTATATAGACTTTTTAGCCTTTTATTACACGCATTTTTATGCCATTTGTATCGCTTTGTATTGCAAAATGCCCCGAATCGGCTACTTTGGTTTGTTTTGTCTTAATTGCAGAAATGGACCCAAAAGTAGCGGAATCGTCCCTTAGTCGTCCCACTTTGTATGAATTTTAAGGAGGCGGAGATCTAGAGCAGAAGTCGTACCTCAGGAAGCGTGAAAGGAGGTCTTAGAAAGCTGCCAAGACGAAGTCAAGGCTGATTCAGTGGATATCTACTCGATCGAGAGCTTTTGGAGTTCGATCGAGTAGTTTGGCAGTCGAGGATGGTCGATCGAATGGTTTTGGAGTTCGATCGAAAGGAACTTATCTGGGAGTGTTCGATCGAGAGCCTAAAGTGCTCGATCGAACAGTTTTGCTGGAGAAGTACTCGATAGAGGGGAATAAAAAGCCTCGATCGATTGATTTGCTGTTTTACACGGGTTAATTGTTCCGTGTTAGGTTTATTTTGTTAATAAAAACGCTTACCTATATAAGGAAGTCGTCATTAGGTCTTAAACAGGTCTTAACTTTTGAACTTCGGATTCTCTTAACACTCTTAATTATTCTTGATCTCTGGGATTTTGCTCTTAATCACTGCTACTTGTTCTCTACGCCGGATTCATTTGATTGTAATCTTTCTTCGTCTTAATCTTTATCTAATAATTTTTCTTGTTCTTAATCTTCGTTCTCTTGTTTATTATCCTTGCTTTTGCTATTGTTTATGTTTCATCTCTATTATAATCTATTCATTATGTCTCGCCTTAGTATGCTTTTTTTTATTATCGTTAAATCTGATAGCATGAGTAGCTAAACCCTTATATGTTAGAACTAGGGGAGCCATGGTAGTGATGTGACGATGTTATAGATAGGCTAGATGATTTATTTGTGAGAATCTGTCACCATAGCAATATAATTGTAACATGTTTAGTTGAGTGCACGCTTTTAAATAACTTTAATTTGGTTAACTTTGTTCCTGGATCGGAAGATTGGAATAAACAGACCTGCTATGAACAGTAGACTACCCTAATGAGCACGGAAGTTATGTTAGTGGAAATCTAGGGTGGATAGCGGACCGGAAGGACCTTTCCCTTGCCCTTCTCACAGTAGATTATCTAGGCTATTTATGATTGAGTCGATGAAATGCCATGGTGAACCGAAATCCTGACATGCCTCTTTTAGCTGATTACATATCTCGAATTTTCTTGCTTTATCGCGCTTGTCTCTATTTCTCTTTCTTTTAATCTTTAGTAGTTTAGAAAACAAAATTCAAAACCCCCAATTGTGACTAGATAGACGGACTTACAGATAGATATCTTGCCTCCCTGTGGAGATCGACCCTACTTATCACTAGCTTCTGTTAGTTATATTTAGGTATTTATTTTTGGTTCATAACGACCGTATCAAATTTTGGCGCCGTTGTCAGGGAGGTAATAGCATATTTGTCTGTTTTTGTTTCATTTATCTCTCTTAGTCTTAGGGAATTTTTAATTCCTTGAGACTGTTCTCACTTATTTCCTTCAGTGCTGTTTATGCCAGGTCTAACAGGACCGAATTAGTTCTAGCTGATCCTGAGCCAGAAAGGACCTTTCGTCATAGACTAAGACTGTAAAGGAAAATTCAAAAGGAAGTCTTGAGTACTATTGAACCGGAGATAGAACACTTCTTATTTGTAGAAGTCTCGTCTTGTGAAGAAGACAATTCTATTTCTGCCGTCAAGCCAGTGAAGATGCCTAATATCGCGAGTCATTCAGAGCCCACAGCTGCCTCGATGCCTAAAGGTTTCAAGCTAGCGACCGAGGATGGCAACACTTTTGACATCCGTCCATCTTACATTAACCTGGTCGAACGAAACCTGTACAGAGGCATGGCGGGTAAAGATCCGCGTAAACATATGGAGGTTTTCACTGATTATTGCTCTACCATTCCCGCTACTAAGGGAGTAACCCAGGATAAGATTAAGGAGGTCTTGTTTCCTTTTTCTTTGACCGTTGGGGCCCGTGAATGGCTCACTGATCTTGATAGAATTGCAGCCGGTATTACTGACTGGGAGAGTTTGGCCCTTGCTTTTTATAAAAGGTATTTTTCTCCACAACGAACTAATCAACTGAGAGGGAAAATTACAAGTTTGAAGTAGACACCTGACGAGAACTTGTATGAAGCTTGGTGCCATTTTAAGAAGTTGGTGAGGTCTCTTCCTCGTCATGGGTTTGATCAGTGGTTTTTATGCAACCAGTTCTATAATGGATTGTATGATGACCACCATGCTATATTGGACGCCTCATCTAATGGCCGATTTCAGAAGAACAATGACGATGACAAGGGATGGGGCATCATAGAGGAAATGGCTACCCATTGTGCTGAGTATGGGAATCCAAGAGGAGGTATTCGTACTGTTTCTTCAGTAGATAGTGTAGTTGTGGCTCATCTGGAAGCCATGAATGCCCGTTTTGATAAGCTAGAATTGCAGAGTGCTGGTGATCAATAGACGGTTCACTTGTTGACTAGATAAGAAGCCGTTACTTCTGAGAGATGTGGGAGTAATGACGGTCACACTGCTGTTGACTGTCTAACTTAGAAGGAACAAGTCCTTGCCTTTCAGCAATATAGGCAGGGAGGTTCCTATTATAATAATCAGAGTGAAGTCCATCCCAATTTGAGATGGACTAGTCAGAATGTGCTTAATCCTACCCCTCCTCCGCAGCAGCAACAAGCTTATGTTCCTCCTCACAAAGCTCAACAAGGCTTTCAAAAGCCTCCATCCTTTCCACCACCGCATCAGAGAGCTTCTTCTGGTGGAGTTAGTGAATTGGCGGAATTGAAGTCGATGATCCAATCATTGACTAAACAGTTCCAGATGAGTGACCAACAGAAAGATGCGTCGATAAAGTCACTCGAGACCCAAATAGCTCAGCTTGCCACTAATCAATCTTCGAGGAAGTCAGGTCATGTACCATCTCAATCTGAAAAGAATCCTCATGAGACGGCAAATCTGTTTAATTTTCGAAGTGGTCTTTCTTATGAAGGACCCAAAATTTCGACTGGTGAAAACACATCAGACACGAGACCTGTTGTTATTGAGATTGAACAATCATCCATTGACGAAACTGTACTTAATCCCAAGAAAGTACTCGATCGACTCATTTCTGGTGGTCGATCGAGTAGAATTGCGGAGGATATTACTCGTTTGAGTGAAACTGTTGATCGATCGAGTACAACTGATAATGAAGAATTTGATCGAGAGGAGGAAATGCCTCGATCGAATAAAAATGCTGAGAAAAATACTAGATCGATTGAAAATATACCTCGATCGAGTAATGTTGATAAAGGGAATTTCGATCGAGTGGCTGATAACGCTCGATCGACTGAAAATGTTGCTGAAAGACCTTGATCGAGAGGAAAAAGAGATCGATCGAGTACAAATGATTTTGAACCTGTCGAGACATTGGCTAAAATGAACAAAGGGTTAAAAATTCCTATTACGGTCCGCTTTCTAAGGCGATTGCAGAATAATAAGGCTAACCAACAGTTCGGGAAATTTGCTGAACTTCTGAAGAGCCTTTATGTCAACGTTCCATTCGCCGAACTGCTTACCCAGGTTCCCTCTTACATGAAGTTTATGAAAGAAATTTTATCGCGTAAGAGACATATAAGTGACCATGAAACGGTGGCTTTGACTGAAGTAGGGTCTGCCTTAGTTCAGAATAAGACACCACCCAAACAATCAGACCCGGGTATCTTTTCAATTCCTTGTCATATAGGGACCCACTTAATTGACAACGCGCTATGTGACTTAGGAGCTAGCGTCCGTGTCTTACCCCTATGTCTCGCTAAGAGGCTGGGTTTGACTATGTTTAATTGTACCAATATGGCCGTTCAGATGGCCGATGGTAGTATATCATGGCCACTTGGTGTCTTAGAGGACATACCTGTGAAAAACGGGAGATTCTTTATTCCCGTTGACTTTGTGGTCTTAGACATACCCGAAGATTCTCACACCCCTATTATTTTAGGGCGACCATTATTATTTACTGCACGCGCAGTAAACTATGTCGTGGGGAAGACCCTTACTTTCCAGGTAGGAGATGAGGAGCTGACATTTCATCAGTGCAAATCTTGTAGGGCGCCTATGCAAGTTCGACCTTGAAATGCCTTACCCTCTATTAACCCAGACTTAGACACTCCAACTGAAAGTATTGAATATTGCGCTGCTATAGTGACACATCCGCCTCAGATTGAGAGGGAAAAGGAGGACCATTCTGTTGTTTTTCTTGCTGCAGGTACAGACAGAGTGGATACTGGAGATGTCGTCGGTCATGGTAAAGTGAAGGTCAATCTAAGTGATGGAAATGCCGCCAATGCAGATAGGAATGTCAAAGGGAAGAAGAAAGTGAGGGCGTGTATGGACGCAAACTATTCTCCTTCCATCAGTTCTAGTACCAGCTCGTGGCGATCAAAGAGGACGGTCCGCGATGCTGAAGGGACCTCCTCCAGTCAGAAGCCATCTTTTGGGCTACTACAGTGTTTTGGAAGATGAGCGGGGAATGCGCCGTTGTAACAATCTGTAATTTTGAATTTCCGTTGAATATTTTGATTGCGTTTTTAGACTGTTAGACTATAACGTAGTTAGTTTTAGCGTAAAACCGAATATAGACTGCGTATTATTGTGATTTGGTATTTGCGGGAAGTATTTCTACGTGTTTTTATGCAGGTTTGGGGAAGATATATCGCATTGGGACGTGTGCCAAAGGAAAACAACTCGATCGAGTACTTTTTGTACTCGATCGAGAGGATAGCCCAGCAAAAGTGTTCGATCGAGCTGTTTTAGTCACTCGATCGAATTGCCCAAAAGGAAGAGTTCTCGATCGAGAAGCTTTTTACTCGATCGAGAGGATTGCAGGGAAAACACTTCGATCGAGTGGTTTCAAATCACTCGATCGAGTGACTAAGCTTATTAACACGCATGAAGTTCTTTTTTGCCTTCATTATTATTTCATTCTAACTTATTGCTCTCCTTATTTTTTGCGATAAACTCTCTAAAAAATCCCCAAATTGTCCCATTTATTCTTCCCCTTTACCAATTTAATCACCCACATTGTGTTTCTTGTGCTTATTTCGACAAAAGCCCCTTATTCCATCTTCCAATTTCGTCTTTGTTGTAATTTAATTAAAGAATTAGGGTTTGTTTGAAGTCGAAATTTAATTCGACTAATTTCTTGCGCTATTTGTCGATTTCTTAGCTTATTATTGTGGGTTATCAATCAAGTAAGCTTTACCCTTTAATTATTGTTGCTTATTTTGTGTTTTTCAACCTTAATTAGAGGGATTAGGGTTTCAATTTTTGAAAAAAATTAGGGGAAATCATCTTTAATCGTTTGTTTGATTAATTTATACATTTATTTGATTGATTAGGATGGATAGTAACACGATGCCCTTGACTAGTTCTACTGTTACCCCATCCTTGTCTCAGACGGTGGTCCTTCTTTCTTTGCCACCGTCGTCTCTCTCAAGTTTCTACTATTGCTTTGCCGCTCTTTGTTTCCACTATCTGCTGTCTTTCTTCCCTCTTTGGTGACGACCCCTGCTGCGTCGTCACCCACTGTCACTGCCACTTTCAGGTCTGCCCTAGTGCCCCGCCCAGCTACTGGACTGGCTTCTTCTTCGGGTACTGGTGGGCATGGACACGGGTTGAGGACGAGGCACTCTTGCTGCTGGACGTGCTACGTTCCGTGACGATGACTCCTTGGACCCACATCGTGACTATCCAGAGGTACGTTTCGTTTACTCGTTTCATCGTACCCGTTTTTATTACTTAGAGCGCTGTGACTTTTCTTCTACGAAATTCTTGTATCGGAACACCCTTGAGAAACTGGGAATTTACGAGCCTGTTGTTGAACTGTTAAATGGGACAGGGATGGCTGGGTTTACTACTATGAGTGCCTTGACCTATAAGGAGCTGACCCTTGAGTTTTTCAGCTCCTTCACCTTTTCTGCTGCTGCCTACGCCACTGACCCAGAGAGCTCGTGTGTCTCCTTCCGGTTGTTTAACCGGACTACGACCTGGACTTTAGCTGAGTTTGGTAGTAGGCTAGGTATATCTTCCCACGGTGAGTCGGACCCTCCTAGGAAGGTCCTATGTATGCTTTGGTGGACCTTGGCACAGACCCTTTTTGAGGAGCACAAGCTCGCTCATGTTCACCTTCCCCCGGCCCGTTACTTTTTGCGTCTCATTGGAGGGACGATTTTCGGCCGTAAAGAGCCTAACAACATTAATAATGTTGAGTTGTCGATTTTAGGGGGCTATTTATACATTGATAGCGAGGGCCCCTTTGTTCTTAACATTGCTTATCTGACAGCTCGACATTTTAATGCTGTCGGGCAGAAGAAGACGGGCACCATTACCTGTGGTGGCATAGCCACCTACCTCGCCAGTTCTATCTTCACTGACTTTCCCCGTGACCTGGCACATGTAGGTAGGGAAAAGTACCTTGATGTCTCAGCCATGTTGGTAATGTTTTGGTTAGCTTCAGACCAGCGGACTTGGAAGATTTGTGGTTCCTTGTCCGTGACCTTACCTTGTACCGACCTACCCCGTCTTGTACCTTTGAGCACTGTGAGGGGTATGTTGCCTCCACCTTTGCCCTTCTACCACCTTACACTCGCTCCACCTACCACTACTTCCGCTTTAAGAAGCGGAAGAGACCTGAAACTGGAGAGGGATCCACACCGACCGAGGCTGGGCAGTCTTCCACGCCCACGCCTACACCGATCCCTCTCCCTACTCCTTCTGTTACATAGTCGGTCTACCAGTCTAATTTTATTCCTCCACCGCCCTTTGAGGCGTCTGAGGTCATTGACCAAGGGCGTCGTGACAGTTTGCTTCTTGAGTTTCTTACCAGGCAGGCTCGTATGGAGCGGGACATAACACTTACTTTGTTCCCTCTGTACGAGTATCACATGAGGAGAGGACGTCCCGTTCCTGAGGGCTGGCCATACCCTTCTTTCTACCGGTACCCAGCGGAGGGGTACCCACAGTCAGCGAGCGAGGCGGACACAACGGAGGAGGAGGAGAGAGCCAGAGCTGACGAGAGGAGGAGGAGGGAGCATGAGCGAGATCCTGACTACACGGTGGTGGGAGAGGAGGAGGAGTAGCCTGGTGACGAGTAGCTGCTGGTCTTCTCATTTCTCCAGTTTTTTTGTTGGTTTGGGGAAGTTCGTCATTTTTTATGTACTTTTTGCTCTTTTATTTATTTTCGTCTCCTTATTTATTTATTGTTTTCATTCATTCATTGGTTGTTTTATCCCTTTCCCATTATATATACTGCTGGTGTACGCTGGAGGACAACGAGGGCGTTATCCGTTTTGGTTTGGGGAGGGTATTGCATCCTTTGAGTTTGCATTTTGCATTTGTTTTTGCATTCACGTTTAATTTTCTGCTTGCATTGTAAATTATTTCAAAAAATGAAAAATCCATAAAACAATTAGAAAAATTTCGAAAAAATCAAAAATTCACGTTTCATTTTGCATATAGGTTGAGTCGGAATGGTAGATTTCCATGATGATATTGCACTTTAACTTGTCATATCACTTGAGCCTTGCATCTAATTGGTAGTTATTAGTTTAGTCATGCGCATTTCTACGAGTTAATGTTGAAAATATAGCTGACTGTGTAGACTTGACCTGATAAAATTGGCAAACTACTTTACAATTTCTGAGATATTAGAGCCATATAACTGGTGTCACCCATGACCAGTTTATGTAGGAATTGAGTGTAGTACTCCTTACATAACATGTTCATCACTTTTGCACATTTATGAAATTCGATTGCTTGTTGTTTGCGTACATTCGGGTTTGTGGTCGGTGTCACATGCAGGGAGGTGCTTACAATTTCCCTCTTTCTTTCATTTTCACCCATTTAGCTCCACATTAGCCAAATATAGCATTTTTACCCATTAACTACACCCAAATTAAGCCTGCCAGTCAAGCTAATTTAGTGTAATTTTTGTGGTATATTTTTCATTGATGCGAGTTTGGTTCGTTCCTCATTTATATGGAGTTGGCAGAAAAAGAAAGAAACACGGGCAAGAAAATGAAAAAAGCATGGAAAAGGATGATAAATAAAAAAAATGAGAAAGAAAATGAAAAATGAAAACAAAAAAACGTGAAAGTCAGAAGAAAAAAAAAAAAAGAGAAGTTGAAATGAAAACAAAAGACCTTATTAAAAAGGGGAGTTTGTGACGGTCTTACTCATCCGTTCTTATCTATATCTTTTTGAGGAGATTGTGTATTGGGTAGTGAGTTTTGTGCCAAAGAAGGGCACTTGTGTTCGTTTTTTTAGTCAGCTGAGAATTGGATAGTCTTAAATGGTCCTGTTTAGGTGCTAGCCACTACTACAGATACGGGCTATAACAACGGGTAAAAACCGTTAGAAAAACAAAAAGCGGACGTTGTTAAAGCGGCCGTTGTAGAAGGTATTTACAGCGGCAAGGTTATTTACTTAAACCGTTGTCGAAAGTATTCACCACGGTTAAAAGCCGTTGTTGTTGCGTGTAAGCCGTTGTGGAAAGTGTTTCAAAAATTTGGTGGGAATAATATAACAACGGTTATCATATGAATAACCATTGTTGTAACTTTCCCACCAAAATTGTGAAGACTTTTAACAACGGGTATATTCTAAAAACCCGTTGTTGAAATTTGTAGTAACAACGGTTCTTCGTTTAAAACCTGTTGTTGAATATTATGCGTGGGTATTTGTGAAAGGTATTTACAACGGTTCTTATTTTAAAACCTGTTGTTGAATATTATGGCGGGTATTTGTGAAAGGTATTAAAACGGTTTTTGTTTTAGTAACCGTTTTTATTACCAACTCCTAATGTTTTTAAAAATTAAATTTGTTTCATGCCATTCAAAAACCTGCATATATCAAGAAAGACCATATATCAAGACACAAGATAAATCACAGCTGGGTTCATCAGAACTCAATAAATTCAATTCAACCACAACAACAACATCATATATATATATACTTACAAGGAGTTAAATTTACATGAACTAATCATTCCCTAACTTCAACAAAAATTTTACTAATAAGCTGATCTAAGCTCTGATCAGTATCATGCATTTAGCCTTCAGCATTGCTATGTTCTAAGACGTATTTGCCCAACATGTCCTTTACCTCGTCTATATGTTGCGATTTGTACTGCTGAAGTTCTTGTGGCGCTTATTACATACTGCGGAATAAACAAAGACAAAACATTATTGTAACAACATACATCATTCAGCATAGCAACATCATGGTATAGCAGCAAGCAAGACAACATCAGCTCTAATTTAAAAAAAGTAATAAACACATTATTCAATTACTAACCTTTTCTGGAATAAGGATATATCTTCGCATAATAATCTCGTACATGAACCGACAAACGTAGTATCCACATTGTATGCTATCCGGCTGGCGGGGGACCTATTATTACATAAAAACAAACAGACGAGAGAAGGCTCACATCAGAATCTTGAACTTTAGGTATTGTATTAGTATTAAACACAGATTTTTGCACTTAAGGTATTGTATTTGAGCACGTACCCCTGTTATCGTAATAAAAGTAGGGCCATCATCAGAATCTTTCGTGGGTTGATCCTGCTCGTTAGCTCTTTTCTTCTCAAAGGCCCTTTTTTTAAAAAAGAAAAAAGGAGGCAGAAACTCATTTTTTTAGGGGCAAAAATGAGCTTTTTGCTATAAATAAAAATTGAAAATGTTATTATAAATAAATCATTATTATAAACTTACTTAATAATCAAGCGCTTAAAAGTGTCGCTTGGTGGATTATGTATAGAGTTCAACCAAAAAACTTTCTTCTTCGTCGGCATGATGGTTGATAGCACCCAATGAGTCCTTCATCAAGAGACATCATCATTATTAACAAGTACATATATTAGCTATGAAAATGCAATTGTTGGGGAAACGTAATATTAATTTGTTTATTACCCTTTTTCATTGTAAGGGGCAAAAACCAGCTTCTTGTTTGTCGCCAATTGCTGAGCAATATAATCTACCCGATCTTCGAACGAAAAAATCGAGATAAACATAGATAAAACATAGGGGCACAGGAATCCGTATTGATCACTTGGAATCTTGTTCTTGGGGATCACTCTCAATTACAATATTCTACATTATTACGGTATTAATTCCGGTATTTAAAACACTATCTAGTAGTCAGAATATTAGAATATGAAATTATTTATTAAGAAACTTACTTCATCCAAACAAATAGGTGTTGGACATCAATCTCGTCTAGGCCATCCCAAATGGCTAGCATATCCCATGACATAATTGCTTCGCGCTCAACCCCTAGAATATGCTCCTCGAGCGGAATAATTATCAATTGCTCGTTTTCTATGCGATCGCAAGCCTCCTCATGTAGTTTCCTCATCGTCACCGTTCTTACTTTTAGCATGTAATCCTTTCCAGAATATTTTGTGGAGTTTAAACTCCTAATATCATTCAGTTCGGGGAAATAATGATTCTTTGATTTTGTGCTACTACCACCAGCCTACACATGTAGATAATTAAAATAATAAAAAATCCAAAGGTAACATATTCTAGCTAGCTAGTTGGAGTAATAAAAATAAAAGAGTACTTAACTAAATACCTCATCAACCTGCTCTTTCAATGATGAGGTAGTAGTAGCAGGTATGACTGGGGACTTAGGCTTATCCGTCTCTTTTGTCCCCTACACAAAATTTCCATGCTTTTTAGAAATACAGAAAAAATATATATAAAGGGAGGTTTTTAAAAAAATGGAGAAGTTAATTAAATACCTCATCAAGTTGTTGTCTGGACGAGGTAGTTGGCATGTCCGAGGACTTAGGCTTATCTGCCTTAGCCGGCTTTTTTGTTCCCTTCAAAATATTTCCATGCTTTTTAGAAATACAGAAAAAATATAAATAAAGGGAGGTTTTCAAAAAAATGGAGAAGTTAATTAAATACCTCATCAAGTTGTTGTCTCGACGAGGTAGTTGGCATGTCTGTGGACTTAGGCTTATCCGCCTTAGCCGGCTTTTTTGTTCCCTACAAAAAAAATAACATATAAATTTAACATATAAAAACATTCAACAATTAAAAATTTAACATATAAAGGTATTTTTTTAACCCCAACTCTTTCGGGCCGAGGCGGAGACAAACGAGCCAGGAAGATGTGAGATTCGAGCCATTGGATGAAACTTCCAACCGCATCTCCCGAAATGGTAATGTCGTCACGAATCGGGACGGGCGGTTGAAAGTTTTCATGGCATGGAAAGACTTGATTATCTCCACTTTTCTATAATTCGGCAAAAGTTTTTCGCCATGAACAACCACTACGCTTTCATTTCGCCGATTTGGTGGGCACTTCTACGAGAGCCCGGCCAACACGCATAATTGGTTTATCGAATTTAGGGTCGCAAGAATAATCGGCCTCTTGTTTACGGCTTGAAGAATACACATACATTATTATATCCCAAAATTTAATAGAATTCATATAAATTTAACTAATTAAACACTTCATGCATACCTTATCGAAAATAGTGAACGACTTGAAGGGGATGTATCTTTTTTTCCATCACCGCCTTCTCAAGTTGCATCTCCTTTTCTGACCCATTATTTACCTAATAAAATTAACCAATGGCACGATGTCGGAAGTTATAGCATTAGAGCTGGCAGGGAACACACCCCCGATCTTACCCAAAAAAAAAGAAAAAAAAATAAGGAAGTATTAGGTACCTGATCGGCTTTAGTTGTTACAACTTCGAAGCATTAGGTACCGATCTTTCAATCTCGTTGACCGATACTTCCTTCTCATGTATTGCCAAGGTAGTAGTGTTCTCGGCCTCTTGACCAATCTGTTGTACCTTATTACCCCCTTTAATGACATCCTCCATCATCTTCACTTCTTCTCGGAAAGCTTGCCTCCAAAGATTCATCTTTAGTAGTACGGATGCCATTAATCAAGTCATGCGTGCCAAGAATGTAATGTTTCAGCAATTTTTATCCCAACAATAACATATGAATTGAACTTAAATGAAAATAATATAATAAATGGTACCATGTCAGCCTTCTCAGCCTTAGTCTTCCTTTTCTTCTTTTTCGGGCCAGTTGTCCCATAATATTTTGTTACTCCAACCTGTAACGGGACGCCCCTCAATCGACCTGGATGTTCGGGTCGGCCGATCGCTCTAGCAAGAACGTCTTCACGACCATTGGGAGTGAATTTCCCTTCTTTTACCTCCTTCAATACCTTGTCCTATAATATATTAAATAAACTTCAAATTATATTTGTGACTAAAAGAATAAAGTTAGTAATGAACTCGTCTTAATAAAATAATGCTTACTATGTTGGCCAACACTTCCTCATCATATTTGTCACGCAACCGGGATCCTTTAGGCGTGTGCCCTTCTTTATAAGTTACATGCCGATCTAAGTCGGTCACTCTCTTTGCCACCTACACATTAACATGGTAACAGTTATACATGTAAATGTGTATTAAGTCCAAGTGTGATTAAAAAAATCAAATCTCACAGGGGAATGCATGCTACGTACGAGGTTGTTCTCTATCAATCTGTAACCGCCTCGAGAACCATACCATTTCCCCTTATTGCATGAAATGTTAGCACGATTTCTTCTGCTAACGGCCTTCAAATTATATAAAGCGCAAGTTGATGAGATAATAAAAAGATTATATAAAGAACTCATTAATTAAAAAAATGATAGGTAAATCGTTAAAAGGCGAGGATATTTAACCTGAAACTTCTCACTAGTTCTCATCGCCTTGAAAAGATCCCATTGTTCCTGACTGATGGTGGGACACTTATTGTCTCCCGGTGGGCTCTTATGCATCTCTCCCGTTGCCTTGTCCACATACAACCAATCCCTAGCAACGTCACACTTCCACTGCCTTAGGGCACCCCCTGCTCTGTATGATTGTGTATCTGATTATATATCTCGAATTTTCTTGCTTTATCGCGCTTGTCTCTATTTCTCTTGCTTTTAATCTTTAGTAGTTTAGAAAATAAAACTCAAAACCCACAATTGTGACTAGATAGACGGACTTACAGATAGATATCTTGCCTCCCTGTGGTGATCGACCCTACTTATCGCTAGCTTCGGTTAGTTATATTTAGGTATTTATTTTTGGTACATAACGACCGTATCAGTAAACACATAACGATCCCATGACACCCCATAGTGACCGGTTTAAAGTTGTAGGGCGAGTTCGCGACTTTAGGACGTCTCCCAAGTCTTTGCATTAGCTCCTTAACAACTCCTACCCGGGTTCATTTTATTTGACTCACTATATTCATTGGGCTCATTAGTTAAAGGTTCTAAAATCGTCTCTCTGATACCACTTTGTAACACCTCATACACCAAGGTGCCTTACCAAGACCACCCAATACATGGAAGTGCTACCATCTCGGTTATCCGAGGCAATGAATATCAAATAGACCATAAAAGAACGTACTTTAATAGATAATTTTGAGTGATTACATAACAAAACCAACTGTAAAGTAAAGTACAACTATTCTAAAACGAAACTACAACTAAAGTAACAAAAGGTCTCATGATAACACAGAGGAAGACTACTATCAAACTCGTGGCGACTTCATCCCCAGCTAATCCCGCGCGCATCCATAGTATACCTGCTTGATAACTGCTCACCACCCCCGAATGGATCACCACAGTTTTTAATACATTTAAACGGGGTCAGTTATTTATTACACAAAGTACAATATATAATATACAACACACACATTACCCAAACTCCGTCACAACTCCACACACCTGACTACACACTAAAGTCTGGAGTCCTCCCAGAATACCCATCGCAACAGATATTCCTCACCGCCAGTGGGGGACCGCATCCGTTCCCACCTAAGCCCCTCTCACCTCATCCCAGCGATAACACATGTTTCTTAATATGCACATCCCCTTCTATGGCGGATTCCACGGAGGGCGAATCAAGGGCGTGAAGCCACTCCCGCAAGTGACTCCATTCAGCCGAGGACGCACCTCGAGAACCACAAACAATTATACAACCAACCACATTATACAACAACAATTACCAATTACCAACTTCAATACGATATAAATCAATAACATTAACAACCATCAACAATAACTATGTAATCAATAACCGTGTAGGGAAACCCTGCCTGGAATAAGCAATCACGAATACCGTCACAATTGCGAATCAGCAAAGTTCCTCTACGAAATCACCTCCTATCAAATACACAATCATACAATTACCATCTAGTATCAAAATACTCCCAAAACCCCCAAATTACCCAATTAGGGTTTCAACCAAACTCAATGAAATGACATAAAAATTGTACAATGATCTTACCCACAATACGACGGTCTCAACGGTATAAAGAACTCTGAAATCCGACGATTCTAGCTCCTTGGATTTGATAGCAATGCGAAAAGAGAAAGCTATGTAACTTGTGTTCTCTTGTGAAAAGTATAGAATGAAGTTAGAGTGAAAAGGAAATAACAAAATATGTTTATATAACCTTCTCGCGATGCTATCAAAACCCGGCAAATAACCCATAAAAACACACTTACTCGATCGAATGAGCCTTACTCGATCGAGTCCCCAACTTACTCGATTGAGTACCCTTCAGCAAAACACTATTTCGTAAACCATACATACTTACTCGACAGAGTAAGCCCCACTCGATAGATTACCCAAAGACATAGAAAACCGTAGTATTACAGTTGGGGAGAGTGTAAGGAGCCGCACATTTAGCCGCATAATCCTCGAGAATTGCATGCGCCGTCCTTTCACTTCGATCCCCTAGATTTCTTATTTGTACTAATGTATTTTCATATCTGATTTTAGTTTCATTTTGTACTCCAAGATTACTTCCTGCATGTCGAATCTTGGAGTCCCGTTTTTAGTTTAAGATACGTTTTTTGGTGTTTACAAAACGTATCGCTATTCTGCACAATCAATGTATCCTCCTACAAGACTCAAGCTATCAAATTTGCGTATATGAGTGGTGCTAGTCAATCAAAACATATTCTCATCCTTAAGCTTGATATTGCTTGTTTCTTGCTTTCAATAATTTTATTGCTTACTTTTATTGCTTCCGTGTGCCGGACTTTGATAATCGTGACTAGGGTTCCCGACACATGCCAACTGAGACTGATTACGAATGCACTAGTGATCCTTTACTAGTGCTTGACGCTCTCGCTTGCATTCTTGTTGTCTGTTAAACAAGGGTGCACGCCAAGTTCCGGCTCAAAGTCCCGGACCGTGACACCAAACATGGATAATGCACCTTACCTATTACTCCCATATTCATTCCCCTCCTTTTACCCTCAATCCAAGAAAGTCCTAAGATGTAAGGATTATGCATTTATGGTTAAGTAATCCACTAAATAATTTATTTATATTAATTATTTCTTAATTACAACTTCGATTTCACTATCTCGGGAAACTGAGATGGTAACATCTCCCAATTACCTCGGCTAGGTAAGAAGGGGGTGTTACAGTGTGTGCATAACATGGTAAATTTTGTGAAAAGAATTACACGGGATACGATGTATGATGTGCAATTAGGTTGAACAGGTGTGAGTAGTCGATAAGTTGCATGGTGTATGATAGAAATATGACCAAAATGTGACGAGTTCTGAATAAGTTTAGACTCCGAAAAATGTTTATCGTTTTGCAGAGACGATTCTATGTAAAAGTTGCAATCCCGTACTCAGCCTAGTAGTTCCAGTACTCGACCGAGTACACCTAAATTTGCCGGTTCATCGATAGGATTTCCGGAAACAATATAATCACACAACCCTTATTATTTCCGACTACTACTCATTATTATTCACTCAAATTTCTCAAACAATTTTCTCTCACATCACAACCCTTGGTGATTTTGCTATTTGCTAGTAGATTTCATCCTCTTATCTGTCTCTCGTTCAATCAATTTCCACTTTAAGGTAACGTTTCTTTAAAGCTTCTTATTTCAAATCAGTTGAAATTGTAAGTTACTCAAGTATGAGAGTTTGGTCTATAAATTCAAAGAATCATGTTTGAGTGTTGTTAATTTGGTAGTAATTGCTTCAATAATCGGTTTGCATATGAAAAAGACGATTTCTAATCCCAAAATCCCCAATTTTGTACCGAAAATTTTCTAGGGTTTGCCTCAAAATTTTGATTGTTGTCATTTAGATTTATTGTAGGATGCCTATAGAAGTCAAATTGATGCTAGTAATACTCTACCAAATGATTACCATGTGTATTTTGATAGAAAAATCCCTCTTAAAAGGGAACAAATCTGAAAATTTCATCTTGATATTCTGTGAATTCTGGAAAAATTCTTGTTGAACTTGTATTCTTGCAGCATGCCGAAAGCTAGACCACCTCCCAAGAAGAGGACTCATGCCAATATCGCGGGTGAGCACGGACAAACGAGTGCGGAGCCGCTTGTTCCTCCGGTTGACCAATACCTGACGGTAATTTTTTCAGATTTTTAACAATGAGCTGCTTTTGTCGCTTTAATGGTATGTACTATGAGGCCAACCAAATGTGTGACTCTAGGTATCTTGAAGGGCTTGGGAATTGAGTTCGATATAACTCATATATTCGAAATCTTGGGTATGGAGGGGTTGTATCATCTCCATAAGAAGTCATATCCTTTCCTTGCCTTGGAGTTCTTGAGTTCGATTAAGTATGATGTGGGTGGAAAGACCCGTAGATACCCAGTATCTACACCTTCCAAAAACCACCCGATGATGATCGGACTGTAACGTGTTTTTGATATGCGTGCGTGGATTGGCTATACATGAGACGGTTTAATGCACTACTCGAATATGAAAAATGATTTCAAAAGTTTTCTAACTTCATTTGCATTAAAATAACACTTTTCAGAAACCCGCAACTCGAGTCAACCCGAGTCAACCCGAGTCAACCCAAATCCCGAATGTCAAAAATAATGCCATGAATGTCTTCATCATGTCATTTCCATTAAAATGACCCTAATTAGAGTCAAAACCGACACCGGGCCAAAACCCGACTCAGAAACCCGCAACTCGAGTCAACCTGCGTCAAACCGAGTCAAACCAAATCTCGAATGTCGAAAATAATGCCATGATTGTCTTTATCATGTCATTTTCATTAAAATGGCCCTAATTAGAGTCAAAACCGACATCGAGCCAAAAAAACCGACTCGAAATTCAAATCCCGACTCACACGTGTCAAACCCGAGTCAAGCACACAAAACACCTACCTCAAGTAACACCAAAATCATCTTATTAGATGCCCATATTGTTACACGACATCTTATATGAATGCCACATATCAACAATGGATGGAGAATTGGCCACGTCTAAATTGAAAGGGACAATACACCCACTTGTATCTCAAGGTAGCTCGCGCCTCAATAAGGTGTCTGCTTAGCCTCTAAGCAAACACAACCGACCTACCTCCCCACATTTCTCTATAAATACCACCCTTCACACCCCATAAAACTCACGTGAGAGTCCGCCCCCTCCTTCTCCCTTAAACTTCTATACTCGACTTCCTAAGTCACAAAATCGACACGTGTATACGACCTACCGATCGTAAACACAAGCCTTACACATTTTGTTTGGTACCGTCGCCGTGAATTCGACCGACCCATTTGACCAACTCAATTCATCAATCAACATGTTTTAATTAACATACTTTCAACATATTTTCAAAATAAAATCCTTTTTTAAGGCACTCTTTTTAAACTTCTTTGATCGCGAGTAGTCACAACGAGAAAACCGTCTCTAAAGTCGTCTACCACGCAAACATCAAAATACGTAAGTTTGAGGGTGTAAATATCTCACTTTAATTCATGTCTTTACTGTTTTGATGAGTTTATAAGCATGAACAATGTATAACACGATTCAAATATAGGTTAGAGGAGCCAAAACTGAGTTTTGGCCTGAGACAGAAGCCCCTTGCTATGCACAGAGGCTCGCGCCTCAATGAAGTGTCCAGGTCAGACTCAACCGTGTTTGTTCTCGTCTTTCCTCTTTATTTCATTTCTTATTTGTAATCGGTTTTTATCATTTCAAATGTTTCAAATCATTTTTATGACAAACTTTTTAGCCATAAATTATAATCACCCTTGGTTCCATATACCATGACGGTTCAATCCGTGTCTCGGTGATATTAATTGGTTAATTACATTTTAAAGGAAATTCTTTTCTTTTATTTACCATTTTAATTCATTTTTATGATAAGCATATTTTGACCATTACAAAAGTCATCCTTGGTTCTTTATACCATGACGGTTTATTCCGTGACTCGATGATATTATTGGTTAATTACAAATTAAAGGGTATTGTAACCCCCTTTTGTTTTATTTACCATTTTTCTCATTTATTTACACTTGCAAACATATTAGTCATAACTCATAATCATCCTTGGTTCTTTATACCATGTCGGTTTAATCCGAGTACGATGATTAACTTGACCAATTACAAATAATTGAACTTAACATAATTAGTTCAAATCAAACATTTTACATTTTTATTTGTAAACTATGCTTTTCAAACATGCAAATCCGACAAAGAATATTACTAACATAATAGTAATTATTCCGAGTCGTGCAAATCATACTTGCAAATCATTAATCACAAAAAACGGTTTTAAACAACCTTTTTATCAACCAGGAGACGCCCCTTGGGTCGGCTCATTGCTCGCGCCCCAAGGCAGCCGTCTGTTTCCATCTTTCAAAACCAGGGCAGAGCCCTTTACCTCGCCAATAGGCTCGCGCCTTAATAAGGCTGCATGGCACTGTTCTGTCCCATTTTGGTACTTGTCTAGGACGATCCCGATTACGGTTTATCCGAATATGTGACGGATCAGATTAACAAGTTTACGTTTTTTACACTTTGTCATTTGACACCCTTTTTCAATAAATGGATCGTGTCAAGCATCATAACCTGAACTTGGTAAATGGATGTTTAATTTCCGTTTTCACATGCAAATCAATCTAAATCCAACTTGACATTTTATGCTTGATATTTGGATTAACAAACCGACTTAGAAAGCACACATGTTAGGTTAACACTTTTGGATGTGCATTCATGCATTTACACAGTTTTATCAACTTTTGCACTTAAACAACCACGATCGATCAGTAGAAGCCGCTAACGCGGGCAGGATTGGGTGTCCGATTAAAGGACTTCCCAATACGTACCCTCACCCCTTACTCAGAACCTTTGGATAGTGGATGGCCTTATCCAGGGCGTACGGGAGTCATTTTAGGCATAGAATGCTAAAAGGGGGACGAGTCCTTATCTTGAGTACCTATGTCAAACACCGCTTTTTGCCTTGGTTGACCTAGGTATAAAGTGGATTCGAACGGGTTCCAAGCATTGCACAAATGCTTGGTGGCGACTCCGAACATCTCTAATCGTTTCGAGACCTTTACCGAGACGAAACCGACCGATCTAAAGAGATCCGGTCGAAAGCAATTTTACGTCACCGAGCGTGGCTTTCTAGACCGCTGCATGTCCACAGATTGGCTTGGCGTGCAGGTGGCCCGTGACCGCAGATCGGTAGGTGGCCTAAATCCGCAGACCGGCCTGTGGCCCATGTCCACAATTTGGCGACTCCGCTGGGGATGAACTAGGACACTTGTGTCTTTGTGATCCTTAGAGGTGAAACTCGAACGAGGTCGTGGATAAAGTGCATTAATTGATATTACGGTCATAAATCGGGTTCCTTGTCCGGACCCACAACCTAACCTTTATCGACAAATTGGCTCGTCTCGTCGGCGTGAGTTTTCTCATCCCCGTGTTTCGAATCCCGATTGAGTCAAGCATACCATTGACGTCACACATTTCTGTTTCGTCAAAGAGCTTTCATCACTTTCGATCACGAGGCTAGGGCACCCTCCTTAAACATTTTGTTTGGATTGGTATCCCTCTCGAAAATCGGGGTTTGATTGCTTGGTGTGTAACCCACCCTTTTAAGCCAAAACCCGTGTCAGCATTATGCATAATATAATGAACTATGAGTGCTTATATGTTATGTGATTATAAGTCCTTCCGTGTCATTTCAAACTTTCAAAAACACCCTTTTGCGCCGTTATAATGGCCGTTTCAAACCTCGGTCTTTCGCCGACCGTTGGAACCTTTTTATGCCGTAGTAATGACGATTTTCAAACCCGGTTTTTCACAACCGTTTCAAACCACGGTCTTTCGCCGACCGTTGCAAACCTTTTCTAAGCCGTCCTAATGACGACTTTCAAAACCGGTTTTCTACAACCGTTTTAAAAACACATTTTGCGCCGTTATAATGGCCGTTTCAATCCCCGGTCTTTCCCCGACCGTTGGAACCTTTCTAGGCCGTCGTAATGATGATTTTCAAACCCGGTTTTTCACAACCGTTTCAAACCTCGGTCCCTCGCCGACCGTTGCATTTCAAACAACACGCCTTTCTAGGCCGTCGTAATGACGATTTTCAAACCCGGTTTTCTACAACCATTTCCACACGCCTTTCTAGGCCGTCGTAATGACGATTTTCAATCCCGGTTTTTATAACCATTTCAAATACACCTTTTCAGGCCGTTATAATGGCCATTTCGAAACCCGTTTTTTATAACCATTTCAAATGCACCTTTTTATGTCGTTGTAATGACGATTTCAAACCTTGGTTTTCACAAACCATTTCAAACCTTGGTTTTCACAAACCATTTCAAGATACCCGTTTACATCGTCATAATGGCCGTTTCAAACCTCGGTCCCTCGCCGACCGTTGCATTTTTAAAGCGCCCTTTTTACGCCGTCGTAATGACGAATTGTACCCTCGAAATTTTCAAAATTCGAAATCAATTTTCAAACAGAAAACGTTTTTCTCAAACCGTCGTATACGACGATTTCAACCCGTGCAACTTTCCAAAATTCCAATCTCGTTTTCGAAATCAAATTTGGCTTTTCTAAGCCGTCTTAATAATGATTTCAATTCTCATAAAATTCAAAATCAAAACATTTGAAAACAAATTTAACCGTTTTCAAATTTCAAATCCAATTTCAAATCATTTGAAAACAAACTTAACCGTTTTCAAATTTTCAACCCAATTTTAAATCTTTGAAAACAAATTTAACCGTTTTCAAATTTCAATTCAAAATCAAATCTTTGAAAACAAATTTAACCGTTTTCAAATTTCAAATTTAAAATCAAATCTTTGGAAACAAATTAACCCATTTTCAAATTTCAAATCCAATTTAAAATCATTTGAAAACAAATTTAACCGTTTTCAAATTTCAATTCAAAATCAAATCTTTGAAAACAAATTTAACCGTTTTCAAATTTCAATTCAAAATCAAATCTTTGAAAACCAATTTAACCGGTTTCAGATTTCAAATTCAAATTTCAAATACTTGAAAACAAATTTAACCGTTTTCAGATTTCAAATTCAAAACTCAATCTTTGAAAACAAATCTAACCGTTTTCAAATTTTCAACCCAATTTTAAATCCTTTGAGAACAAATTTAACCGTTTTCATGGCCATTGTGATGACCATTCCAAATTCTTCGATTCTCGATTTTCAAATCCGTGATTCAGAATTTCAAAAACTGTCTTTGGGAACAATACATTGTTTTCAGAGTCGCCGCAATTTCAACTTAAACCGTCTTTTGAAAACCAAAGACAACCCTTTCAACTGGCCGACCTTCTAAAGATCTCTACTCTTTGGAAACCGTCCATAAAACGATAAATGAATCTTTTTGAAAATTTCTATTTTCGAAAATTTCAGTCCACCTTTCCGATTCAGCCTCGAGTTGATTAGAGTCCAGTCGATTTCAAGTCAAGTCGTCTAGATAACGTCGAGTCTCCGCTGAAGTTAGTACCTACCTTCTGGTCTAGGTCGTGTCGCCTGATTGTCGAGACATCTTCAATGGCGTTAGCAAAGTCAAAACCTGTTGGGTTTTAAAACCCGCATTTCCCCTACATTACGGGTCAAAGGTCAAGTTTGTATACATGTCTTGTCCAATGGCGTCACGCTAGCAACACACATCCAAACTAAGACAGTAGTCGTCTGTCTAGGCATCACTATGCCAAAGTCGACACTCAAGTCAAGTTCGAAGTCATGCACCAAGAGTTCAAACACAAGAGGTCGTTCACGATCTTTAATGAACTTATAACCTAGTCACACCTTCGCGTCTTCACGACATAACTGCCTCTCATACATATGTGTCGCACTTGCCTTTGTTTGTGCAATCCCTTGCCAAGACAAGTTATAACGCCCATCGTTATGTCAAATAGGAATCCCTTGGGTGCCATCGATCGTCAACAAGGAATTTAAGAAGCTAATCAATCTTCATCCGCCATGACTTCTGCCGAAACCAACAACATGGTTCTTCGACTCCTATCTACCGTGGAAAACATAAGCACTCATCTCTCCCAAGTTAAGGACAACATGATAACCGGGAATTTTCCCTCTTCTGATATTGAGCAAAGGGTTAAGCTCCTTGAAAGCCGGCTACTTGCCAACAACAAAAACAACCCTCCAGAAAACCTTATTGGACACAGTCAGGAACTTTCCTTGGATTGCTCTCATCCCATCCCTCCCGACGATGAGAAAATTCGTGCAATTAATGAAGATGGACTACAAAGCGATATACCCATGATCTCCGTCTCCATCAACAACATATTCTCAAAGCTGCGAGTGGCTATCGATGATTTGAACACTCAGGTAGCTAATTTGGGGAAAAAGATTGGTAATGCCGAAAATGAACCTAACCACCAAGGGGAAGATCAACACCCAATTCCCCAACAAACAAATGCTGAAAATGAGGAACCGTCTGATGGTTCCCACACCCAAGAACCCACCAACAAAGAAAATGAAGTTGCCTCGCCAAAATACCCTTCAAAATGCCAAGCAACATCCCAAAAACCTGCCATTGACAACGACCAAATCCTGCTTCCGCCCAGGATTGACAAAAACAAAAACATAACTCACAAAAACATCCCAAAAAACACCAATGTTGGAATCAAGGGAAAACATCAAAGGGTATTCACAGATCTGGGAATAACATATGGCACCGCTCTGAGGATACTTTCTTCAGAAGGATTACTACAACCTATTGGTCCCACTTCGGATCCAAAACCAGAAAACATGACCCAATTTTGGAATGGCTACGCATATTGTCGATATCACAGAGGCAAGGGGCATAAAACTGAAGCGTGCTATGAGCTCCAGAATTCCATTCAAGATGGAATTGAGGATGGCAGGTTTTCCACCTTACTCTTAACCTCTCCAGATAAAGAACCTGGGCGGCCTAATAGGAAGTTCATCAATTTGGGTGATCGAGAAGATGAGTATTCAACCAATCATTTGGTAAAAAGGAGAAAGGTAGACTCAACGCCATCCTATCAGCAAGGAGATGAGGCTTTAGTTAAACATGTCTATGACTGCCTTCAGCCAAATTATGCATCCCGTTTGAAGGGTTGTAACATCAAAAGCATCGAGGACCTATCAACAGAAATTTCTCGCATCGATGAAATCATTAAAGGAGGTTCAACATCTGCGACCCCTCCCGAAAAGCAAGTCTTTCGCATTACTGAAGTAAAATTTGTGGAGCCTTCGCCAGAAAGAGACACACACCCGCAAAGACAATTTTCAGACTTGGGCATGCCTTATGCCATTGCTTTTAGAGTGCTTGTCTCTGAAGGACTAATCCAACCGATTCGCCCAACTCCAGATCATACACCCAAGAAAAGAGGCCGGTTTTGGGACGGTTCCCAATATTGCCTATTCCATAGGGGTAATGGGCACAACATAGAGATATGCTAGAAGCTCAAACATATCATCCAAAACATGCTCGATGGTGGCAGGTTGTCTTTATCAACCCTGAATCATTTACTGGAAAAGAATGGTCCCCATGGACGCCTTGCCCCTCAAAAACAGGACAACCTTCTATGATCTTATCCTTCCGGCGTCCCAAACAACGAGAGTGAAGCGCTCAAGTGGGTCAATGCTCAAGACCAGACATTCAAGCCGCTGGATGTTATGGAGGAGACCTTCGAGAAGGAACATGATGATTAGGAGTTCGTATCTACGATTGAGTCTGAGTCCGAGTCCGAGTCTTAGGCTTTCTCATATCTATCCTAGTGTCTTTCCTTTTATTCCTAAAGGACAACTGGGGGTTGTCCCCATGAGTCACATGTATCCATCGAGTCTGTGCTAACCTCTTATTTATCTAAATAAAAGCACGATTTTTAACTATCATATTTTCTCCCCTTTACCATTTCCCGTTGACAACGAGAATTGATTTAAAACAAACAATATGTTCCAATTCAATGTGAGTACACTCGAGTGACGTTCCGTACCGAGTAGGCAGAGAACTCGAAACTCCGTGTCCATTCTCTTTACCTATTCCATGTCTGGCAATAGAAACCTTTCACTAGCACCCAATTTAGAATGAGCTTTTATCAAAGGAATTCTATGACGAACCCAGATAACAAACCAGAACATCTCCTTGTTCATGATCAATGACGGAAGGCAAGCCTATTCCCCACAAAAATATCCCATCACCAAATATCAACCTCTCACCAACGGGTACATCCCTGTCAGCACCTCTACCTTCCTCGAACGAAGGACGGCAAAAAACCAATATATCCAAAGCAAAGCCAAAGCAAAAGGCCAAAATCAAAGGCCCAAGCCAATATCCATTCACTCAAAGCCAAAGCGAAAGGCCAAAATCAAAGGCCCAAGCGAATATCCATTCACCCAAAGCCAAAGCGAAAGGCCAAAATCAAAGGCCCAAGCCAATATCCATTCACCCAAAGCCAAAGCGAAAGGCCAAAATCAAAGGCCCAAGCCAATATCCATTCACCCAAAGTCAAAGCGAAAGGCCAAAATCAAAAGCCCAAGCCAATATCCATTCCCCAAGCCAAAATCAAAATAAAACAAGATTGAAACCCTTTTCTCAAAAAGGCCAAAACCCAAAGAAAACATCCAACACACAAAATCTCGAACCAGTAAGTCCAAAACACCAAGTCCAGGACCAACAAGCCCAAATCCCGGGACCAACGAGTCCAACGCACCAAATCCCGGATCGACAAGTCCAAAACACCAAACAAGTCAGTCCAAAACACCAAGTCCAGGACAAACAAGTCCAAAGCCCATGACCAACGTTTCTTCCCTCCAAACTTCGAGACCAACAAATAAAAAACATAAAATACCAAAACCTAACGTCAAAGAGCTAAAATGATAGCTCAAGACTCGTCAACTAACAACAAACCCAACCTTTCTTCGCTCTTAAGTCCTTCCAGAGACTGTCACAGGGAGACCTATTTAGGATCCTGGGGATTCCCCTCAAGGTCATAACCAACACTGCTTCACCCCTAAGTCCGTCTAGAGACTGCTACAGGGAGACATATCTAGGATTTTGAGGATTCCCCTCAAGCTCGTAATATCACATCTTAACCTTTAAGGTCCAGACATGGGATCCTGATCCCACATTTCTTTACCAACCATTTCGTGCTCAGGCCACATCAAGCTTGAGACCCCATTCCGCACCACATTACAAGCCGTAACCCATTGGCCTAAACACCACAAAATACAAACTCCATATTTTTATCTGTCAAACAAACCTATTATTACCGAGCTCCATATTCCATATTGCCGAAGCCATTTTCGCCCTGACCCAGATACGGAGCCCTCGAATGCTTTGCTACCGAGAACGGGACATACACTAGTCTACCCTTAGGGTCCACTTTTTAGTGTGCTCACATGATAAGGAACATTTTTACAAATTACACCTCTTTAATTCATGATCAAGGAGGAATTATCTCAAATCAATTTCTCGAGTCACCAAATGGAGTTTACCGTCGTGACCCTGACACATTAAGGTCCTAACAACTCGCTTAGGCACACATTCAGAACTACGATCTGGTTTGATTTCACTTTATGTGAATACGTAGGCAGTCCTTCAAGTACACAACCATACACCTCAAAATCACTTTAAGGTCCTAAAAGTTAACTTAGGCACACACATTCAGAACTACGGTCTGGTTTGATTTCACTTCACGTGAATACGTAGGCAGTCCTTCAACGACACAACCATACACCTCAAAATCACTTCAAGGTCCTAACAGTTAGCTTAGGCACACAAACACATTCAGAACTACGATCTGGTTTGATTTCGCAAACACGCGAATACGTAGGCAGTCCTATTATGAGGACACAACCTTACCCCCACACGCATTCAATTTTCAAACCTTCAATTTGTAACCCATTGCACACACATTCAGAACTACGATCAGGTTTGATTTCGCAAACACGCGAATACGTAGGCAGTCCCCCAACAAGGGCACAACCGCATACTCCTTTCACAACATTTCCAATTTTTAATCCTCAACACACAGCTCAGAAATACGGTCTGGTTTGATTTCGCAGACACGCGAATACGTAGGCAGTCCCCCAACAAGGACACAACCGCATATCCCTTTCAATCTCAACCATCAACATCAATCCTCAAAGCAGCCCACCCAGCTGTAAAATTTAATCTTATACCTCTTTACTGGGGGCTTCTTCCTTAAGACGTCAACCATTCCTTGTTTTGTCAAAATCCCACCTTCTCACTCTGGGGGCTCCTCTTTAAAGATGCCACCCGTCCTTTATCCTCAAACATCTTTCGAGTCTCCACTACAGTCCAAAATAAAACTGCCCCTAGCCTAGTGCTCGGTTCGGACAATGACAAGGTCTTGGTTCTGCTTTCCGAATCGTCAAAACTCGAGAAGGGATCTCAAACAAGCAAACAAGGGCAAAGTTGTCTGGCGAAGATAATCAATTCATACTCCCCAGCTGAGCGGACCTTCCAATTCAGGGATTTGATACGCGTTGTCACCCTTTCTTGGCTGAGGAGTTGCACTTACAAGTATAAAGTCTGTCGGAGTCACCCCGTGTCGTGTCGATACTGAGTTTGTATCATGTTCACGACCGTCTGTTTGTCAGTCTGTCAGTACGCGTCTGTGTGAGTTAATATCGCAACGGTCGCGTATCTCCAATATATCAAGTCACGGATCCACAAGCAACAAATTTCAACTCTTAACAGCTTTCTAGCTTCACAACTTTCAAAACTCTTATCTCCCCTCACGCGGGATATTACGTGCTAATTGCTTACATGCTTATGTGCTTGTACGTTTGCGTGCTACATGCTTGTGTATGCAACTGCGGATTTGTGTGGTCACTAACCCTGCAGGTAATCTTGACAAGACAAACTCGCCCCAACTGAGTACTGGGTTCTTCCCAACAAACGGCGACCCATCAAGCCCAAGAGCTTTAACCCCGCCGATTACATGGCTTACGCTACCTCCCAGCGAGCAGCAACTCATATCCCCGGTGAGTCCTAAGAAGTTTTTAACCCCCCAGCGAGTGCCGATTTTTAAATGGATGTCACACATGCTATTTTCCACAGTCGATCATTCGACCATAGATGGCTGACGAGCCTTACAACGTATATGGCTGGCGAGCCGTACAACGCATATGGCTGGCAAGCCTTTGTCCGCAAACAAGATACTCAAGGACGTATCTCGAAGATACCTCGGGTACGACTCCTTTTCACAAGCTGGCGAGCCTTTGTGCGCAAACAAGATACAACTCAAGGACGTATCCCGAAGACGCCTCGGGTACGACTCCTTTTCATATGGCTGGCGAGCGTTTGTCCGCAAACAAGATACAACTCAAGGACGTATCCCGAAGATGCCTCAGGTATGACTCCTTTCTATGGCTGGCAAATCTCAAAACGCACCACCTTCAACACCGGCTGGCGAGCCTTTGCGCGCAAAAGATTCAAGGACATATCCCGAAGATGCCTCAAGTATGACTCATTCTTATGGCTGGCGAGCCTTTGTACGTAGTCTAATGGACTTTCAACGACCCGAACCAGAAGTCGACAGACTCTAAACTGTTCCCGACGGCAGGTCCGTGACTCAAATCCCCGAGTCGCCTCGACGTCGCCCTTCCCGACGGCAGGTCCTTGGCTCAAACCCTTTTGAGTCGCCTCGACGTCGCAATGGTCTTCAGGTTGTAATATTCGATTGACCTGGAGATCATACTTTGACTTTCGTCCTGTGCAAGCCTCAGTCAAAGTGGGGACTCTATAGATACCCAGTATCTGCACCTTCAAAAAACCACCCGATGATGATCGGAATGTAACGTGTTTTTGATATGCGTGCGTGGATTGGCTATACATGAGATGGTTTAATGCACTACTCGAATATGAAAAATGATTTCAAAAGTTTTCTAACTTCATTTGCATTAAAATAATACTTTTTAGAGTTAAAACCGTCTTCGGACCCACAACCGACTCAGAAACCCGCAACTCGAGTCAACCTGAGTTAACCCGAGTCAACCCAAATCCCGAATGTCAAAAATAATGACATGAATGTCTTCATCATGTCATTTCCATTAAAATGACCCTAATTAGAGTCAAAACCGACACTGTTCCAAAAACCTACTCAGAAACCCGCAACTCGAGTCAACCTGAGTCAAACCAAATCTCGAATGTCGAAAATAATGCCATGATTGTCTTTAGCATGTAATTTTCATTAAAATGACCCTAATTAGAGTTAAAACCGACACCGAGCCAAAAAACCGACTCGAAATTCAAATCCCGACTCACACGGGTCAAACCCGAGTCAAGCACACAGAACACCTACCTCAAGTAACACCAAAATCATCTTATTAGATGCCCAAATTGTTACACGACATCTTATATGAATGCCAAATATCAACAATGGATGGAGAATTGGCCACGTCCAAATTGAAAGGGACAATACACCCACTTGTATCTCAAGGTAGCTCGCGCCTCAATGGGGTGTCTGCTTAGCCTCTAAGCAAACACAATGGACCTACCTCCCCACATTTCTCTATGAATACCACCCTTCACACCCCATAAATCTCACACGAGAGTCCGCCCCCTCCTTCTCCATTAAACTTCTATACTCGACTTCCTAAGTCACAAAATCGACACGTGTTTACGACCTACCGATCGTAAACACAAGCCTTACACATTTTTTTTGGTACCGTCGCCGTGCATTCGACCGACCCATTTGACCAACTCAATTCATCAATCAACATGTTTTAATTAACATACTTTCAACATATTTTCAAAATAAAATCCTTTTTTAAGGCACTCTTTTTAAACTTCTTTGATCGCGAGTAGTCACAACGAGAAAACCGTCTCTAAAGTCGTCTACCACGCAAACATCAAAATACGTAAGTTTGAGGGTGTAAATATCTCACTTTAATTCATGTCTTTACTGTTTTGATGAGTTTATAAGCATGAACAATGTATAACACGATTCAAATATATGTTAAACGAGCTAAAACTGAGTTTTGGCCTGAGACAGAAGCCCCTTGCTATGCACAGAGGCTCGCGCCTCAATGGGGTGTCCAGGTCAGACTCAACCGTGTTTGTTCTCGTCTTTCCTCTTTATTTCATTTCTTATTTGTAATCGGTTTTTACCATTTCAAATGTTTCAAATCATTTTTATGACAAACTTTTTAGCCATAAATTATAATCACCCTTGGTTCCATATACCATGACGGTTCAATCCGTGTCTCGGTGATATTAATTGGTTAATTACATTTTAAAGGAAATTCTTTTCTTTTATTTACCATTTTAATTCATTTTTATGATAAACATATTTTGACCATTACAAAAATCATCCTTGGTTCTTTATACCATGCCGATTTATTCCGTGACTCGATGATATTATTGGTTAATTACAAATTAAAGGGTATTGTAACCCCCTTTTGTTTTATTTACCATTTTTCTCATTTATTTACACTTGCAAACATATTAGTCATAACTCATAATCATCCTTGGTTCTTTATACCATGTCGATTTAATCCGAGTACGATGATTAACTTGACCAATTACAAATAATTGAACTTAACATAATTAAATCAAATCAAACATTTTACATTTTTATTTGTAAACTATGCTTTCCAAACATGCAAATCCGACAAAGAATATTACTAACATAATAGTAATTATTCCGAGTCGTTCAAATCATACTTGCCAATCATTAATCACAAAAAACGGTTTTAAACAACCTTTTTAACAACCAGGAGACGGCCCTTGGGTCGGCTCATTGCTCGCGCCCCAAAGCAGCCGTCTGTTTCCATCTTTCAAAACCACGGCAGAGCCCTTTACCTCGCCAATAGGCTCGCGCCTTAATAGGGCTGCATGGCACTGTTCTGTCCCATTTTGGTACTTGTCTAGGACGATCCCGATTACGGTTTATCCGAATATGTGACAGATCGGATTGACAAGTTTACGTTTTTGACACTTTGTCATTTGACACCCTTTTTCAATAAATGTATCGTGTTAAGAATCATAACCCGAACTTGGTAAATGGATGTTTAATTTCCGTTTTCACATGCAAATCAATCTAAATCCAACTTGACATCTTATGCTTGATATTTGGATTAACAAACCGACTTAGAAAGCTCACATGTTAGGTTAACACTTTTGGATGTGCATTCATGCTTACACCGTTTTATCAACTTTTGCACTTAAACAACCACGATCGATCAGTAGAGGCCGCTAACGCGGGCGGGATTGGGTGTCCGATTAAAGGGCTTCCCAATACGTACCCTCACCCCTTATTCAGAACCTTTGGATAGTGGATGGCCTTATCCAGGGCGTACGAGACTCATTTTAGGCATAGAATGCTAAAAGGGGGACGAGTCCTTATCTTTAGTACCTATGTCAAACACCGCTTTTTGCCTTGGTTAAACTAGGTATAAAGTGGGTTCGAACGGGTTCCAAGCATCCCACAAATGCTTGGTGGCGACTCTGAACATCTCTAATCGTTTCGAGACCTTTACCGAGAAGAAACCGACCGATCTAAAGCGATCCGGTCGAAAGCATTTTTATGTCACCGAGCGTGGCTTTCTAGACCGCTGCATGTCCACAGATTGGCTTGGCGTGTAGGTGGCCCGTGATCGCAGATCGGTAGGCGGCCTAAATCCGCAGACCGACCTGTGGCCCACGTCCACAAGACCGTCTGTTTTCGTCTCATGAACGCCGACCTTTTATTTGACCCTTGACCAGTTTGCCGAGCATTTGGGGTTGGAACCCTAGGAGGAGGGGTACTTAAGTGATGTGGTGACTGAGAGCGGGGCTCCTAACTACCTTCCTTATATCACGGGCCGACCCGCCCCTACCTCTAGTGCCATGTTGATCAATGATGTCCAACACGTGTCCCTTCGCATCTTCTTGAGGAAGATGACCTACTTGCTGTATGGCCGGCAGGATGTGAGCATGCTTAACACCTATGAAGTAATGCTCTTGATGTCTTACCTAACCCCCTTTGGAGGAAGCAATTTTACTACAGTGCTCCCGTCGTAGTTTGTGCTAGTCTAGCACTTATGGTCCATTCTAAGACCTGTTACCTTAGCTGCGGGGCCATATTGACCCGTTCGGCTCAGAGACTGACCGACTTTGTATCCCCTACCGATTCGACCTCTGCCTTGTTTAAGACCACCCCTACCATAGATGAGGCTTACTTGTGCCACACCAAGTGGTTGAGGATGTTGGATGACGAAGCCTTAGCCTGAAGGGTAAAGGGAACTAGGTGGATGAGATTGCCTGACGCTGAGAACGTACCTATGATTGACCACTTGCGGGAGTATGACCCGGGGAGTGGCGAGCAGTTCTATCTTATCTCCCCCGAGATCCTTGTGGACTTGCCTGAGCTGATTATCGCTTCTAGTAAGTAGAAGGTCATCCCGGCACCTTGTGAGACCCGTGGAGTGAGGATGACTGGAGAGGCGGCGACCGAGCGTCCTTACATCTCACAGATCATTTACACATACCAGTACCCGTCTTATCCTACAGTTCATGATCCTAGGATGCAGGTTAGCGAGGTCATTGAGAGGATATCCACCACTTTGGTGCCGAGGAACATGCACGACGTTGCGACCCTTCAGAACGTGGGGACGGACCTTGCTCAGCCAGTATGGTAGAGGGGAGTGGGAGATGACATCGGGGTGTTCCATAGCTATGGGGTGGACCCAAGCACGTGGAGGCACCCGACTACCTATGAGTATGGTTGCCTTGTTGGGCCGTGGGAAGCCAACTATGGTAGCCAGCTAGATGAGGATGGGAGATAGGTTGGTGGTGACTACGCTGCTGGGGCATATCAGGGACCTGGAACATCGGTCTTATGTGGTAGTGATGACATGGACGATGATGTGGGCGTAGACCCTAGAGCTTTGTTTTGTTTGTTGTTTGCATTAGTTGGATGTTTGTTGCGGATTTGTTATCAATTTTCGACGTTTGGATTTATTTTGGGTATGTATAATATGGCCATAAGGCCAAGACTCTACTCTTCCTTCTTTACATTGTGTTTAAGGCTTGATTCTCTATGTTAGTGGATGGTTGAACTTTGTGTTGCAGGTAAGTGATTGAGTTTCATGGTATCAATTGAGAAAATCGAATTCTCCTTCGGGGTACTTGATCGAGTACTGACTACTCGACTCAGTACCGCATACTCGTTCGAGTGTTCTCTAGTACTCGACCGAGTACCTTTAGCTGGAGTGTATTACCTGTGTATTTTAGGACCCGCAAAGGAACCTTGGGATGCATAAGAGGACCCTCGGGTTTGATGAGTCTACTCGGGAAAGAAGTATAACTATAAAGTGGACCGAATATAACCTATACTAGACTTAGTGGAGTTGTTATAATGTCGGCCTATAGAAAGGTCGTCTTAAAACCGTCATAACATGAGATCTAGACATGGTATTGATATGATTAAAACTGGAGGTGATATCTAGTTCTCATACGATTCCAACGGTAGGTCACACGCCCAAAATGACCAAGAAACGAGTGAGATATGGTTGTTTTACGAAAAATGGTCATTGCTGAGATCTGCGTTGTACTCGACCGAGTGGATTGAACACTCGACCAAGTGAGGGTCAATCGATTGAGTTGACTCGGCACTCGACCGAGTGTTGGGCACTCAACCGAGTGCACTCTGGTTAGACGGGTTATAAAACCCGCAAAACCCCTTCTCCTATTTCATTTCTATCTTCTTCCTTATCTCTCCAACCTCGCCCTCTTCTCTCTAAAACCCTCATAAACACCATATTAGGGGATTCAAGCATGGACTAGAGGATTGCTCACCTTTTCCTTTATCCTTTCACCTTGTAAGTTTAGATCTACCCTTTTCTAGTCTTATGAACCCTAACTGATGTGTTAGGAGTTACCTTTATTTATATATTATCACCCTATTGTGAAGATAAATCTTCTAAATCTCCTTAATAACGACCAAATGACAAGGAAATCACACTTAACCAAATAACCCAACTTATCAATTCTACCAAGTAGAAATCACATACATTGGTCAAATTAACAAGAAGATATGAGCACTAGAGATTCAATAGGGGTAATTAGACACAATAAAATCATGATTAATGCCTAATTACAAGTTAATCCTTTACTTGCTAGTTAAGCTAAGAAGAAATCACATTCATTATCATAATAACAAGGTGTTGCAAAGATGAGATTACAAGGAAATCACACTTAATAATCCAAACAACAATAAATTAAGGAACTTGATTAATTAAGCAACAAGGAAATCACACTTAATTACTCAATGTAAACAAGGTTTCCAAAATTCAAACAATAAACACAAAGGATTAACAATGATAATGAAAATTAAGCAAACATTAAGTAGTCTTACAACCAAAGATTACACCTTTGAGCCGGATTAAGAAGAGGAGATTAGTTCTCCATAATAGATCTAAACCCAATCAAAAAGATAAATAATTCCCAAAATTACAACTCGATTAATTAAAGTAAGCATAAGATCCCTTTAACCTAGAGGAAAACATCCTATGTATAGTCTAACATAACCGAATAACCATGGGCTTAACATATGAAAAGCTCGTAACACAAAACGGAACAAACCTAGAAAACTCGCACCGTGCAAGTTCTGGGGTCTGGAAACTCGCACCGTGCGAGTTATGGCCTGGAGTGCGCTTTTCAATTGTTGCTTGCTTGATCCTTGGAAGGCTTCTTCATGATGTTTCTTCAATGCTTGTTCTTCACCCTTCCTTTGATGCTTCTCTTACTCACTTGGCACTTCATTCTTCACTAGAAAATCTCGCTAAATGGCAAAGCACTCGGAGTTGGTCAAATAACGCTAGAATTATCAAAAACCGATACCAAATGTTACCAAATGAGCCCCAAATGATGCCAAACAAATGTAGAAATAGGAGCTCATCAAACACCCCACACTTAGCCCTTTGCTCGTCCCGAGCAAACTATAGTAAATCTAATCATCGCTAGGCTAAGAAAACCGCATGGGCACTCCTAATTCCACTCACTTCTCTCACACTTCCTTCTTATATCATCCCTCTTCTAAAACACATGGGCACTTTTCTTCAAAGCTCCGACAAGTGAGTAAGTGACCCAAAATCCTCCAAAGCTTACCTCTCTTCCCTCACTCGCCCTCCTTATGCCATCCTATAGATACCCAGTATCTGTTGAGACTCCAACAAACACCCGATGATTATCGGACTATAACATGCTTTGGAATCGCGGCGTTTGAGCGAAAGTTTGTGTACAAATTTACGTCGGAAAACTTAAAACGATTTCGAAAATAAAACATTTCAAAACATTTCAAAAATACATGGAGTGTTTAATACACGACGACGGGGTCGCAATGACACTTACTAGAGTCAAAACCGACACCGGACCAAAAACCGGCTCAAAAATTCAAATCCCGACTCCAACAACGAGTCAAACCGAGTCAACCACAAAAAACAAACCATTTCAAGCCTTCTATGTTAAGGTTTCCCGGAATCTTACATAGTCAAATATCAAACATGTTCATCCAAATCCTAGGATAGAACAAATCATGATTGCTCTTGTGTGAAAGCGACAAGACAACTCGAAGACCCGCAACGTGGCTCGCGCCTCTTTGAGCAGCCCAGGTGGCCACGTTGCTCAAAACTCACACAACCACTCATTTCCCTATAAATACCCCTCAAATGCCCCCATTTGAGAAGTTACGCGAGTGTCCGCCCCCTCTTTTCTCCCTTAAAATTCTCGACTCGACTTCTTAAGTCACAACTCGACGCGTATTTACGACCTACCGATCGTAAATACAAGCCTTACACATTTTTTGGTACCGTCATCGTGCATTAAATCACTTGACCGACCACTTCAACCACTACACCGTAACTAATCTTAAAACACTCTTTTTACTTACCAAAACGGTTTTAAACCGAGTTTTTTCCGACCAAACGAGTTGTTACACTTACGTCGGTCACTCGCCATAACCAAACATGTAAGTATGAGGGTGTAAAAATCCTTCTTTTATCATGTTTTTATTTGTTTCATGACTACAACATGCTAAAACATGCATAACATGAACCAAAACATGGAATAAGCGAGCCAAAACTGATTTTTGGCCTGAGACATAAGCCCCTTGGTTCACCGGCTTGCCCGCGCCTCAATGGGGTGTCCAGGTCAGAACTCAACCGTGTTTGGTCTCGTCATTTCCCTTTAATCCATTTTCATATTTATAACTTTCAAATATTTTCAAACCTTTTTTTTATTTCATTTTATTTGTTTTAACCATAAAATATTTTTCACCCTTGGTTCCTCATACCATGACGGTTAAATCCGTGTTTCGGTGATAATATTTGGTTAATAACATTTAAAAGGTATTTAAAGCCTTTTATTTCATTTTTGGGAGGTATTTTAAAGCCTTTCATCATTTCTTTACATTTTCAAAACAAGCATATTAGTCACCAACACAAAGTCATCCTTGGTTCTACATACCATGCCAGATTTTAACCCGGGTACGTTGATGAGTATCGGCTAATGATATTCAAATGAACTTAAAATAATTAGTTCATAATTATTTTCAAAACTATTAATGTCAAGCTTTCTTAGTCGAACCCGACACCGAATATCATCAAAATAATGATGATTATTCGAGTCTCATTCCTCAAATCAACAAATGCGGTCTAAACGACCCCTTCAAACCAAATCGGGTCAAATACCCATTTTTCAATACGTTTTATAAACGTTTTTCAAAAGGTTAGGACACGGCATATCACCGTAGGTTGACCCACGCCTAAAACAGGCCTTTCAATTCTCATTTTCAAAACCAAGGGAAGCCCCCTTACATCGCCGGCATGCTCGCGCCTCATATGGCCGCCTGGCACAGGGCATGTTCCCTTTCCAGCATTAGTCTAGGACGATCCCGACTCCGGTTAGCCCGGATATAGGACGGATCAGATGACTATTTGCTTATTCAAAATCATATTTGCAAAATGCTTTACTAAGACAAATGTATCACGTTATGCACCATAAACCTAATACGGTAAATGGATGTTTAATACACGTCTTGCATGCAAATCAACCATTAATCCAACTCGACATCTTATACTTGATACTTGAATTAAATCAACCGACTTAGAAAGCTCTCACATGTTAGGTTTAAATTATTGGATGCGCATTCATGCATTTAAACCGTTTTATCAACTTTTGCATTCAACCAACCAAGATCGATCAGTAGAGGCCACTACCGCGGGCGGGATTGGGTGTCTGATTAAAGGGCTTCCCAATACATACCTTCACCTCTTACTCAGAAACTTTGGATAGTGGACGACCTTATCCAGGGCGTACGAGAGTCATTCTAGAGATAGGATGCTAAAGAGGAACGATTTCCTTATCTTTAGTACCTATGTCAAACGCTACTTTGTGCTTCGATTTGACCGAGGTATAAAGTGGATTTCGAACGGGTTCCAAGCATCCCGCAAATGCTTGGTGGCGACTCCGAACATCTGTAATCGTTTCGAGACCCTTACCGAGATGAAACCGACCGATCTAAAACGATCCGGTCGAAAGCATTTTTATGCCGCCGAGCGTGGCTATCAAAAGACCGTTGTATGCCCACAGATCGGCTGGGCCTGCAGGTGGCTACGTCCACAGATTTGGCGACTCCGCTACGGAAAACTAGGACACTTACGTCTTTGTGATCCCTAGATGGTGAGACTCGAACGAGGTCTTGGTTGGAATGCATTAATTGATATTACGGTCACGGTCGGGTTCCTTATCCGGGCCCACAACCTAACCCTTTCGACAATTAGCTCGTCTCGTCGGCGTGAGTTTTCTCATCCCCGCGTTTCGAATCCCGATTGAGTCAAGCATACCATTGGCGTCACACATTTCTGTTTCGTCAAAGAGTTTTCATCACTTTCGAGCACGAGGCTAGGGCACCCTCCTTACACATTTTGTTTGGATTGGTATCCTTCTCGCAAATCGGGGTTTGATTGCTTGGTGTGTAACCCACCCTTCTAAGCCAAAAACCCGTGTCAGCATAATGCATAATATAATGAACTGTGACTGCTTATGTGCTACTTGATCATAAGTCCTTCCGTGTCATTTTCAAACTTTCAAAAACACCCTTTTGCGCCGTTATAATGGCCGTTTCAAACCTCGGTCTTTCGCCGACCGTTGCACGCCTTTCTAGGCCGTCGTAATGACGATTTTCAAACCTGGTTTTTATAACCATTTCAACACGCCTTTCTAGGCCGTCGTAATGACGATTTTCAAACCCGGTTTTATAACAATTTTAACACGCCATTCTAGGCCGTCGTAATGACGATTTTCAAACCCGGTTTTTATAACCCTTTCAACACGTCTTTCTAGGCCGTCGTAATGACGATTTTCAAACCCGGTTTTTATAACCATTTCAACACGCCTTTCTAAGCCGTCGTAATGACAATTTTCAAACCCGTTTTTTTATAACCATTTTAACACGCCTTTCTAGGCCGTCATAATGACGATTTTCAAACCCGGTTTTTATAACCATTTCAACACGCCTTTCTAGGCCGTCGTAATGACGATTTTCAAACCCGGTTTTTATAACCATTTCAACACGCCTTTCTAGGCCGTCGTGATGACAATTTTCAAACCCGGTTTTTATAACCATTTCAACACGCCTTTCTAGGCCGTCGTAATGACGATTTTCAAACTCGGTTCTTTACAACCATTTCAAATCACCATTTTACGCCGTTATAATCGCCGTGTCTAGACACGGATTTTAACCCGTTTCGCGCCGACAATGGCTCTTTCAAAACCCGAGAAAAGCACACACCCTTTTCTCGAGACACTTTCGAGATCTCGAGGACCATGCACCGTCCCCGAGACCTCTTCAAACATTTCAAACTCGATTTTCAAAACATACAATTTTGAATTTCAAAATCGTCTTGGGAAACAATACACTGTTTTCCGAGCCGATTCAAACTCAAAACCGTCTTTTGCAAATAAACTTAAAACAACCCTTTCAACTGACCGACTTACGGAGATCTCTATCTTCGGAAGCCGTCTGCAAAGTGACAAATAAATCTTTTTGAAAATTTCTATTTTCGAAAACTTCAGTCCACCATTCCAATTCCGCCTCGTGTTTATCGAGTCAAAGCAAACGTACTTATAGGTCTTTACTTGTGAGTCGTCTCACCACTAGACCCGTCCAATGGCGTTGCGCCGTTATGTTGGACACGTGTTAAAAGTTTGGTCAACACCGTCACGTCATAAATCGAGTCAGCACCGAGGGACCACACACGATCACCCTCGTCTTTTTGAGTCTGGTCTTTGTCTCGTCCTTGTGTTGTCTGCGTTCAGTCTTCGAACCGTGTCGGATTGAGTCGTAATGTGAGCCGTTTTTCTGCCTCAGAGCCATGGCCCCGTCTTCAACTTCGTCTGTCAACAACAACAACAATGATAACAACAGAGATGTCACGACCGATCGGCTAGCCACCGCTCACCGCTCTTAAGGTCACCCTGGATCGCGTCGAGACCCGTATCGACGCCCTGGAAAACAAGGAAATTGGAGAACATAATACTCCACCTCTGACTGAAACTGAGAAGAGGCTAAAGCTCTTGGAAGAACAGCTCCTAGCCCGGGGTAACAATATCCATCTTGAGAACAACCGAAGGTTCGAACCTGTCGGGATCAATTACCTGACAACTTTACCCTAACTGATGTACCTAAGTTCAAAGGAGTGGAGGACCCGCTCAATCATATCCGTGCCTTCAAAGACTATATGACCATTAAAGGGGTCAAACAGGAACTTTTCACCCTGATCTTTCCGTCCTCTTTGGAACCGATCCCTCGTCAATGGTACTACTCCCTTGATCCGAAAAACCTTACTACTTGGGATGAGGTCGCAGTCGAATTCGCCAAACAATACGCTGACAATGTTGAAATCCAAGCCAATACCTGTACCCTTGAGGTCCTAACCCAGAACGACAAGGAGGGATTCATCGAGTTCTTAACCCATTGGAGGAGGGTAAGTACTCAGCTGGTCAGCAAGCCAAGTGAATCAGCTTTGGTGGAAAAGTTCGTCAACAATCTCCGCCCAGTGTATGCCAACTTACTGAGGTATCAAAATATCAAGACCTTCCAGGATCTACAAATTCTGGGGACACGCATTGAATATGACCTCTGAAAGGGTGTCTTGGCCAAGACCACTGGCAGAGGCTACCAGGGATCTACCTCAACCGGATCTCGCCCTTATGGTCAAACAAACAAGATCGATGAGGTCAACCTCGTTGAACCATCTGCTAAGAGAGCTGAGCGCCCCCAGAGAGTGTTCACTAATATAGGGTCATCTTACGCAAGTGCTCTGAAGAGGCTCATGGACCAGGGAAAGTTACAACCAATCGGACCCACCCCGGATCCGACCGATGCTAAGAAATCCCGCTTATGGAACCCCAATGCCTACTGTCAGTACCATCAAGGGAAAGGGCATGATACATAAACCTGCTTCAAACTCAAACACATCATCCAAGACATGATTGAGAAAGAGGAATTGCCTTTACCCCCGCCGACTAAGCCAAACAGCAAAACAAATCCTCTGGGAATCCACGCCATCTCCAACGATGAGCCAACTCTGGACTGCTAACACCTCATCCTGCCAGTTGATGACGAGGTGAATGCCTTGGAGAAAGATCCCTCGGACGGGATATTTATGTTCATTGCCGCCACTATGCTCACCATGTTCCAACAGGTTGAGGAAGCCATAGCCAGCCTCTCCGAGAGGATCACCCGACTCGACGATGCCTACCGTCGACTTATCTTCAATCCTCCACCACCACTTCCGAGAGAGAGTCCCCCGAGCGCCCAAACCTACCCTCACAAGGATGGATTGCTCCCGCGACCATTCTGGCATGCACCTCACAATAATCATCCTCACAATAATTATCCTCACAATAATCACCCTCACAATAATCAAACCCACAAAAACTACCCTCATAAAAATATCCCTCACAAAAACTGCCCACCAAGAAATACCTCTCCAAGGTGCCTTCGAGATCCTGAAATCAACGGCATCTGGAGAGACGACGTTGAAGATGTCTACCTTGTCCCAGAGAAAGAGAAACGGGCGAAAGAGATCGGTCACCTTACCCGGTCCGGACGCCCCTATCAGAACCCGAACAATCCAATGGTCGTTCCAACAACAAACGACCAAGTTGTCCCGGAAGTAGACACTCAACCAAATGCTCCTGAGAATTCAATCCTCAAACAGCTTCAGAAGGCAAAAGCCGAGATCTCTATCTGGCAACTGATCGCGACATCCTTTGAACATCGACGGGCTTTGCTACAGGCTTTGGGAAAATTAACGGTGCCCTCCACCTCTTCCCCTGAAGAAATAGTGGCACATATGACGAGGGACGCCCCTGACTTAAACAACCCAGTCGTCTTTTCCGACGAAGATATCCCTCCCTTCGAAGCCAATCATAACCTTGCCCTGTACATTACCGTACAATGTCTCAAGAAGAATGTGCCCATGGTCCTTGTGGATGACGGATCCACGGTGAATGTCATTCCCCTCAAGACTGCTCACAAGCTGGGTATTAAGGAAGCTTATTTGGTCCCGACAAACCAAGGAGTACGCGCCTACGATGGTACTCGTCGCAAGGTCGCAGGGCTTGTCACTCTGGCTGTCGCAACCTGACCACTGGAAAGGCAAACCAGTTTTCAGGTTGTCGACATCAACGCCTCTTTCAATATGCTCCTAGGACGTCCCTGGATTCACGCTGTCAAGGCAGTTACCTCAACTCTCCACCAGAAAATCAGGGTCCCCTTCAATGGGAAAACAATCACAATTCCTGCTTCCCCGATCAAAGCCGTCATGAGAAAGAGAATAGCCTCCCAAACCATTGAGGAGGATGACAATGAAATGTGGGGTTTCCAATCTGTGAATTCCATAACTGATGAATCAACACCCTTTGATTGTGACCCGTTTTGCCAACCTCATAGTCAACCGCATCATGATGCGCCAGGGTTACTTCCCGGGTTTGCCCCTCAATCCACTGAAGAGCACCTTGCCTCCCTTGAAATAGGCTAAGGTCCCCAACATTCCTTTCGGACTGGGATATGAGACTACCGATGAAGATATCCAGGAGATGAACCTCCTAGTTTGAAAACGCAAGAAGCACGGAGTTATCCTCCGTCCCTATCATCTGACCTTCAACGGATACTTTGTCCCCGGGGGAGAATCAGAGCTCTACCATGGCTTTCCGGAGCCGATCTATGACTCTGTGGCCAAGGCCAGATACCCGGGTGTGGAAGTCTTCCAAGACTGCTACTTCATCCCCGACAACACAGAAACTGCATCAACCGAGTCTAAGCCGTCGTCATGCCTCGATGGACAAGCTGTCACTCTCCTCTTTGGAGAAGATAACATCAACCACCTCGACTCTGAGGACATCATCAACATCGCCCTGAAGGACAATCAGTTTGACCCAACTGCCTTGATCTCCGACACTGACCCGGAGAAAGCCACACAAGGCTGGAGGAAAACCGTCAAGTGGACCGATCGCCAAGGCCGCATTCTCAAGATCACAACTGGAGAAGGCCCTATGTTCAAAGAAGGAAGTGGAGAAGAATCTGAATCTGAGTCTGAGTCGGAGTCAGAGTCCGTCATAGCTCCTAACACTCCTGATGTCCCAGTCAAGTTCCCCTTCCCGCTGTTTTATCACAAGGTCGTGGCTGATTCGGAGGCTGAGTCTTCTAGGGTCACCCCCTCTCCCATGAAAGGTGGCGACCTGGAGCCTGTTCCAGTGGCCACCTCCTCTGCTGCGTCACCTCTGACTGACCATGAGATGTCTGTCCTCTCCGAGCTTTTCGCTGGTGTCAACTTAATGAACGCTAAGTTTGCTTATGACTCGTCTCAATTTAACTGCAATGCAATTCTGAATGACTATGAGGAATTTGACTTGAGTGACTACCCACCTCACTTAGCCAAAGAACTTGACAAACGGGAAACCTGAACCCCCTTCATTGAGGAGACCGAGCCTATTAACGTAGGGACCGACAACACACCTCAAGAACTTAGGATAGGGACAACCCTGGACCCCTCGGAAAGATAACCGTTCAATGACCTCCTCCACGAATACAAGGACGTATTCGCCTGGTCCTACAAAGACATTCCTGGGATTGACAGGGAAATTGCAGAGCACGGGATACCCATTAAGCCCGGAGCTAAACCTGTGAAGCAGAAGTTACGCCGGATGCGTCCTGAATGGGCCCTAAAAATAAAAGAAGAAGTAGATAAACAGTTCAAGGCCAGTTTCATCAAAGTGTCTGAATACTCTGATTGGGTGGCCAACATTGTTCCTGTACCAAAGAAAGACGGGAGAATTCGGGTTTGCGTCGACTTCAGGGATATGAACAAGGCGAGTCCAAAGGACGACTTCCCTTTGCCGCATGTTGACATTCTGGTAGACAACACTGCTGAACATGCTCTCCTATCATTCATGGATGGGTATGCTGGGTACAACCAGATTAAAATGGCTGAGGAAGACATGCACAAGACTGCGCTCACTACACAGTGGGGTACATATTGCTACACGGTCATGCCTTTCGGTCTCATCAACGCCGGGGCTACCTATCAAAGAACCGCTACCACTCTCCTACATGATATGATGCACAAGTAGGTAGAGGTGTATGTCGATGACATGATTGTCAAGTCAAGAGAACGGGACAGCCACATCAACGCCCTTTGGAAATTCTTCGCTCGCCTGCGGAAATATAACATGAGACTAAGTCCTCAGAAGTGTGCATTCGGGGTCACCTCCGGAAAACTCTTGGGACATGTCGTCAGCAAAAGAGGCATTAAAATTGATCCAACCATAATCAAAGCCCTTCAGCAAATGCCTCGGCCTAGGAACGAGAAGGAGATTCGGGGATTTCTCGGTCAGGTCCAATACATCAGTCGCTTCATTCCCAAGCTCACTATGATTTGCGAACCGATATTCAAGAAGTTTCGCGCCTCCGATCACACTGATTGGGACGACGACTGCCAAAAGGCCTTCGACAGAATAAAGGAAATCCTATCCAAACTTCATGTCCTCATGCCACCTCAACCGGGGATTCCTCTATCCCTATACCTGATTGTTACCAACACGGCCATGGGAGCTATGCTAGCACAAACAATCGGCATCGAAGAACGAGCCATCTACTACATCAGCAAAAAGTTCATCGAGTACGAGACAAGGTACACCCAACTGGAAAAGACATGCCTTGCCCTAGTATGGTCAACAAAGAAGTTGCGGCATTACATGCTGTAGATACCCAGTATCTGCACCTTCCGAAAACCACCCGATGATGATCGGACTGTAACGTGTTTTTGATATGCGTGCGTGGATTGGCTATATATGAGACGGTTTAATGCACTACTCGAATATGAAAAATGATTTCAAAAGTTTTCTAACTTCATTTGCATTAAAATAACACTATTTAGAGTTAAAACCGTCTTCGGACCCAAAACCGACAACTCGAGTCAACCTGAGTCAACCCGAGTCAACCCAAATCTCGAATATCGAAAATAATGCCATGAATGTCTTCATCATGTCATTTCCATTAAAATGACCCTATTTAGAGTCTAAACCGACACCGAGCCAAAAACCGACTCAAAATTCAAATCCCGACTCGCACGAGTCAAACCCGAGTCAAAGACACAAAATACCTACCCCAAATATCACCCAAGAGTAAGCTTACACGGCTAAGCAAACCTCAAAGACCACAAATCACAACCAACAAAACATTGGTTAGAACAAATGCAAAATCCAAATTTGCGAAAGGGACAGTACACCCCATTGAGTCACGGGGTGGCTCGCGCCTAAAGCAGGTGTCTGCTTAGCCTCTAAGCAAACACAACCGACCTACCATCCCACATTTCTCTGTAAATACCCACCATCACACACCATAATATTCACGCGAGCGTCCGCCCCCTCCTTCTCCCTTAAACTTCTAGACCCGACTTCCTAAGTCACAAAATCGACACGTGTTTACAACCTACCGATCGTAAACACAAGCCTTACACATATTGTTTGGTACCGTCGCCGTGCATTCGACCGACCCATTCGACCAACTCAACTAATCAATCAACATGTTTTAATTAACATATTTTCAACTCATTTTCAAAACAAAATCCTTTTTTAAGGCACTCTTTTTAAACTTCTTGATCGTGAGTAGTCGCTACGAGAAAACTTGTCTCTAAAGTCGTCTACGTCGCAAAATATCAATACACGTAAGTTTGAGGGTGTAAACAACTCACTTTATTTCATGTATTTACTGTTTTTATGAGTCTATAAGCATGAACAATGCATAACACGATTAAAATATAGGTTAGACGAGCCAAAACTGAGTTTTGGCCTGAGGTAGAAGCCCCTTATTGTGCAAGGTGGCTCGCGCCTCAATGGGGTGCCCAGGTCAGACTCAAACGTGTTTGAGTTCGTCTTTCCTTAACACTTTCTTTTATTTTTACTTCTTTACTTCTACGGTTTTTACCATTTCGAATGTTTCAAACCATTTTTATGACAAACTTTTTAACCATAAATCATAATCACCTTTGGTTCCTTATACCATGACGGTTTAATCCGTGGCTCGGTGATATTAATTGTATAATTACATATTAAAAGAAATTCTTTTATTTTACTTACCATTTTAATTCATTTTTATGATAAACATATTTTGGCCATCACAAAAATCATCCTTGGTTCTTTATACCATGACGGTTTATTCCGTGACCCGATGATATTGTTGGTTAATTACATTTTAATGGGTATTTTAGCACCCTTTTATTTCATTTACCATTTTTCTCATTTATTTACATTTGCAAACATATTAGTCATAATTCACAATCATCCTTGGTTCTTTATACCATGTCGGTTTAATCCGAGTACGATGACAAACTTGACTAATTATATATAATCGAACTTAACATGATTAGTTCAAATCAAACATTTACATTTTTATTTGTAACTATGCTTTTCAAACATGCAAATCCGACAACGAATATTACTAATATTATAGTAATTATTCCGAGTCATGCAAATCATACTTGCAAATCATTAATCACAAAAAACGGTTTTAAACAACCTTTTTAACAACCAGGAGACGCCCCTTGGTTCGCCCCATGGCTCGCTCCCCAAGAGGCCCTCTGCTTTCATATTTCAAAACCTAGGCAGAGCCCCTTACCTCGCCAATAGGCTCGCGCCTTAACAGGGCTGCCTGGCACTGTTCTGCCTCGTTTTTAGCACTTGTCTAGGACGATCCCGATTACGGTTAATCCGAATACATGACGGATCAGATTGACAAGTTTATGTTTTTACACTTTGTCATTTGACACCCTTTTTCAAATAAATGGATCGTGTTAAGCATCATAACCCGAACTTGGTAAATGGATGTTTAATTTCCGTTTTCACATGTAAATCAATCTAAATCTAACTTGACATCTTATGCTTGATATTTGGATTAAAAAACCGACTTAGAAAGCTCACATGTTAGGTTAACACTTTTGGATGTGCATTCATGCATTTACACCGTTTTATCAACTATTGCACTTAAACAACCACGATCGATTAGTAGAGGCCGCTAACGCAGGCGGGATTGGGTGTCCGATTAAAGGGCTTCCCAATACGTACCCTCACCCCTTACGCAGAACCTTTGGATAGTGGATGGCCTTATCCAGGGCGCACGAGAGTCATTTTAGGCATAGAATGCTAAAAGGGGGACGAGTCCTTATCTTAAGTACCTATGTCAAACACTGCTTTGTGCTTCGTTTGACCGAGGTATAAAGTGGATTCGAACGGGTTCCAGGCATCCCACAAATGCTTGGTGGCGACTCCGAACATCTCTACATCGTTTCGCGGCCCTTGCCGAGACGATACCGACCGATCTAAAGCGATCCGGTCGAAAGCATTTCAACGCCACCGAGCGTGGCTTTCTAGACCGCTGCATGTCCACAGATTGGCTTGGCGTGCAGGTGGCCCGTGACTACGGACCGGTAGGCGGCCTAAATCCGCAGACCGAGACGTGGCCCATGTCCACACATGCTCAGCTACACGGTCCACATCTACTCCAAGATGGACCCGGTCAAATATATCTTCGAAAAACCCGTACTAAACAGAAGGCTGTCTAGGTGGACACTCATGCTGTCCGAGTTTGATCTCAAGTTTCTACCCCTCAAGGTTATCAAGGGAAGAGCAGTTGCCGATTTCCTAGCAGAGAATCCCGTCAACGAGGATCCAACGACCGACACCTGGTCACTTCCTGACGAAGACATCCTTTGTGCCGATTCCGACGCATGGGACCTATACTTCGACGGTGCATCTAATCTGAGAGGTTTCGGGGTAGGAATCCTTCTAATATCACCGGAGGGAGAACATGTTCCGATCTCGGTCAAGCTGGACTTTGCCGTCACCAATAATGCCGTTGAATATGAAGCATGCCTCATCGGCCTACAAGCAGCCATCACACTTGGCATCAAAATTTTGAGGGTCCATGGTGATTCCTCGCTCATCATCAATCAGGTGTCCGGATCATGAAAAATCCGATGTGACAGTTTAGCTCCCTACCGAGAAAAGATCAATCAAGAGGCTGAGTTCTTCGACCAAATCGACTATTTCCACTTGCCACGAGAGGAAAATCAATTTGCTGATGCCCTGGCAAAACTTGTCGCGCTCGTCAACATACCTGACGACATGACATCGATGCCCCTATGTGTCAAGAGAAGGAGCGAGCCAGCTCACATTTGTGCCATCAACGACGACGAGGAAAGCCATGATGAACCTTGGTACCAAGCCATCCTCAACTACAAAACCAAAAACGAATTCCCTCCCAACTCTGATCAAAGAGGACAAAGAGCCATCCGTTTACTTGCATCACAATTCGTGATAAACTAAAATCAACTCTACAAAAGAACACCCCAAGGAATTCTCCTCCTTTGCATTGACCATCACAAAGCCAAAAAAGTCATGGGAGAGGTCCACGACGGAGAATGTGGCCCTCACATGAGCGCAATGATGCTTACCCGGAAAATCATGCGGCTAGGTTACTACTGGACCACCATGGAAGATGATTGTCGTAACTACGTCAAGCATTGCCACAATTGCCAAATCTTCGCCGACATACAACACATACCACCATCCCTTTTATACACAGTGACCTCACCCTGGCCTTTCTCAACCTGGGGCATCGACATCATCGGGAAAGTCAACCCAGTAGGCACCAAGGGGCATTGTTTCGTCCTCGTCGCCATCGACTACTTCACCAAATTGGTGGAAGCGCAGTCATATGCAGTCTTGACCGCCAAACAAATGGCCAAGTTTATCCAAAACAACATCATCTGCAGATATGGGGTACCCCATGAGATCATCAGCGATCAAGGCTCTCACTTCTGGGCGGAAACTCAAGCCTCGCTGGACAAATATAAAATCAAACGACATCGATCATCCCCCTACCGTCCCCAAACCAACGGAGCGGTGAAGGCAGCTAACAAAACTCTCCTCACCATTATCAAGAAAATGCAAGACAACTACCGCGATTGGTCGAGAAAGCTCCCATTCGCACTCTAGGGATACCGAACCTCCATTCGAACACCGACAGGCGCCACACCCTTCTACCTAGCATATGGCATGGAGGCGGTTCAACCGGTAGAGTTAGAGGTCCCTTCTCTACGAATCCTACTGGAGAGTCAAGTCCCTGAGGCGGAATGGACCTGTCGAAGGTACGAGCAACTCACTCTTCTAGACGAACGACGACTCAACGCCTTGCACAACGTCCAACTATATCAACGACGTATACAACGGGCATTCAACAAGAAGGTCAAACCCAGGAACATCAAAGAAGGCGACTTGGTCCTCAAGTCGGTTCGTGCACCGCTACCCGTCGATCCGAGGGGAAAATTCAAACCCAACTGGGCCGGGTCATACCTGGTCAAGAAAATACTTTCGGAGGGCGCAGTGAGACTGAGTGACCTAGATGGGGAGGATTTTACAAACCCGACCAACCTAGACCAACTCAAGAAATACTACCCTTGAACCATAGACAAACGACCTAGCATAGTTTTACAACTAGAAACCACCTCAACCCTTTTCAAGTCAAGTTCCTCAAAAGCGTTCTGATTTGATATTGCATGTTTTATCGAGTCTAAGTTGCGGCACCTTGCCCGTTTCAAAGGTCCTTTGATCTGTCAAAGGCAACATCCATTTGCACTAAAACAAAAAAAAACCCCGAACTACGAGCATGGTTTGATTTCACCTCTTCAAGTGGATACGTAGGCAGTCCCTCTTATGCATGAGGGATACAACCACAAAACCCAATCAAATCCACAAAACATTTCGAACTATGATCATGGTTTGATTTGACCTCTTCAGGTGAATACGTAGGCAGTCCTTTCTTACACAAGAAGGATACAACCATCCCCATAATAAAAAAACAACCATCCCCTTAATAAAAAAAAAACATCACCCACATACGAAACATCACCCACATCAACTTTAAAAAAAAGGGGGAAATCATTCCCTTTCCCACAAAAATACAAAAAGTAGCCTTTCTCTCTTCCTACAAAAATCCCGCTTTCTCAAGTGCAAACGTTTAGGACGATTCAAATCGAATTGCCTTTACAAAATGGATGGAAGAAACGAGCGTTCACAAAACTTGACACGAGTAATCCTCTTACTTAATTAATAATGGGAGGGATTACAATGTCAACAACAAATAGAGCTCGACTAGTCCACAACTTGTCAAAGCTAAGGTGTCGACTAAAACACCTCACATAATAAAACTAGCACAAAACACACAATAAATAGCTAGTACAACATAATAAAAACTCACAACACTAATACAACATAATAATAAAGTGGGTAATAGAGGTCTTCACTCTTCCATTTTACCCTTGTCGTTTCCCTCGGGATACATCTTCCCCTTGTTCTTCTTGTTGGCCCGTCTAGCATGGATTTCCTCCTCGGAACGGATCCTCAACGGATCTAAGATGGCGACGGCCTCCGGTCTAGCACAAGACCCCATGTTCGATCCGAAATGAGCCAATGCACGGCCCACCATGTTCTTGGGACCCGAGCTTCTCCTCTTTGGTGGTCTCATCACATCCGGGCTAGCTCTGTCAACATACTCCTCAAAGAAGGCACGGTTGGCCTTGCCAACCTCTCGATACTTCAAGTCGACAACCTCGTCCTTACGGAATTTGGACCTCTCTTCCAAGGACGGAGCTCGTGACCACTTGACATAAGCGGGAGTCACCCATAACGTGGCAACGGGGTTTGGTACCTCCCAAAGCGGCCGAGTGGCCCACCATCTTTCGAAGACCTCCACAAGCTCGGAGTTCCGGAAAACATTCTCTTGGACAAGGGTATCTTGAGCGGGCACCTTTTGTTGATGCCCCATTTGCCTCATGAGCCTTTCGGGATAAATGAAGGAAGCAACCTTCAAACCCACCACCATCAAAGAACGAGGACTAGCACCCGAAGCGGGCGGCCCCGTGAAGGACCTCAAGTGCCACCATGGCACCACCCAACGAATGTGAGGACCACCCTCCTCCGCCAATCTTGCGGCCCAATAAGCCTCGGTAGAAGCAAAACTATCCGAGTACAACTTCTTCCTCATGGTAAGGTGACGGAAGGAATAAGAAGAAGAATCAACCGGAGGCTCTACATACCTTAGCCTCTCCAATAGCCACACTTGAAGGATCCTTGGAGATCCGAACGAAGGAGCTTCTCTACAAGAGCCTTCCTTGTCCAAGGCTTGGATGATCTCGCCAGGCACCAACCACGATGGATCTCTACCATGCTCCATTTGCTCAACCGCATGAATAAGGGTCATGCTACCATAACATTTTGGCCCCTCCTTCTTCAAAACATCAACAAAGAGGTATACATGGACAAGGCAAAAGGCAAGCGCCCTTCTCCTAGCCACCTCCGAAACATTGACATCTAATCGGTTTGAAAAGATGTTGATAAGAGCCAACATATCCACACCATGAGGAGCAAGGAGGAAGTTCACTTGACTCGTCAACAAACCCAACATGGAATGGAATTTCTCCTTATAGCACAACCGAGTAGGAGGAAGCACCGGAACACAACCCGGCCACCCACCAATGGCTCCAACTTCTTCGGCAAGAGGACAAATTTCACCCTTCGGGAAAACGAAACCATGGTGTTTCGAATCCCAAAACCGAGAACATGCTTCGAGAAATGAGGGTTGCACCTTGACTTGACGGAGCACCAACAATTGACCAATTCCCATTCAAACGAGTTGATACTTTTCGGGAGGCGACAAATCCCGGCACCATTGTCGCAATGCATTCTCAAAAGCATCCATGAAATATTTTCGTGGAAGAAGAAGAAGAAGTTTTGTAGAGGTGTTTTTGTGTTTCGGATGATGAAACAATGAAACAAACATCACTACTTATACAAAAATGATCAGCGCGTTTTTCAGAAAAAGGGGAGAGCTGGCTTCCATCGCCAGGCTGCTCGCGCCTCTTTAGGCCTTCCCCAGGATTCCCGCTTTTGACTTGTCTCTTTCAACTTGTGTTTTCTCCTGACACCTCAAAGCTCCCGCCAGGACGCTCGTACCTCTTCGGGATGATCCAGGACACTTTGTGTTTCCTCACACTCACATTTCCTTGTTTTCGCGTTTTATGAAATCCGACACGGTTTCCATGACGCAGCTTTAAACATACGGATTTTTCTTTCTTTTTTTTAAGGGGGGAAGGGCTAGTCGCCCCGATCCGCGACGGATCGTTTCCATGTCAATCAAAATTCCGAATATTGATAACACGACGTCAGTTTTCCTCAAATCTTCAAGCACTCACAAATTCGAGTCTTGACCTCAGAAAAAAATCAAATGAAATACCCTCGTAAAAACCTTTTCTAAAATTCATCCCCGACGGTTTGAGTTTGAATTTTTCGAGTCACAAATCAATTTCAACATTTCGATGCAATTTAATTCACGACACGAGTTAATTGCTCAATTTTCAAACTAATTCCTTTTATCTAAAGTGACGACTTGTCGCGGAATTTTCAAATATCATATCATTTTAAATTTCAAATTTTAACTTCAAGTCATCTTGGTTAATTTTTGTTTTTCAATCAAATGCTTTTACGTGTTTACGTTTATGCATATGTTCCACCTGTTGCCTGTTTTCTACACTAACGATGCAGAAACTGGTGCAAAGCAAAAGGAGAATCGACGGCCGACAGCGCTCCTCCGAAACACAACACAAAAAAAGCCAAAAATCACAAAATGAGCTACAGTCCAAAAACGCATATATACAAACCGCCTCACGCAAAATACATCGACACACGTTTGATGCAAACGACTGACCATACAAATAGGATCCAGTACAGACATTTATCATACAGACGCAGACCTAAAACAACCATCTATCATACAGACACTGGTCTAAGACAACGAACTGGGGGCTATCCGCCACCTACCGAACTAAGCACTCTCTATCCTCTCAAACGGAAAAGAAAGGGAGCAACACAAGAAACAGAGGAGCAACAACGGAAGCAGAGGTGGTTACCATGATGGTAATACCTCGTTCCTGCTCCACGACAAAAATGAAGACAGTGTCTGGCAGACTTTGGATGATAAGGAGGCCAAGGACCATGATGCGACGCGCCACCCCGGTGTCGACCTCCAATCATCAGCTGTCTTGTCTATGAGCCACAGCGAAAAGGACAAGCCGGCTGCAACAGCCGCCTCCCCTCCTCTACGGAAGCATCCTCCACCACCGCCTCGGCTCCAGCAGCCTCCCCGGTCGCCTCTCCTCCCATGGGATCATCCTCCTCCTCCAATGCCTCAACAACGGACCCCATAGGTCCCAAATGGTCCCCTGCGATCAAAGAATAAACAAAGAACGTCAGCCGAAATTTCGGCATTATGACGGCGTAAATCGGACAAACCCAGAACAAACAAACAACCTGCAAAGCAAAGCAAGGGCTACCCCGCCCAAATCCAAGCAAACAAAACAAAAACAATTCAGAAAAACACAAAAAACGAGGTCCGCCAACGAACCAAAATGCATTCCCAATGCAATGGAAAAATTTCCTACGGCTCAAAAAGGCAATTTATACGCCGATTTGAACGCAAACCGATCAAAAATTCAAAAACGACCGCAAAAGGCAAACATGATTTTACCACGCCTCAAGGTGACCTAAACTACCAATAAGGTCCATTTCAAGGCAAACTGACTCAATTTGAGCCCAAACAGGCGCTTATTTTGTCAGACATAAGACCGTCACAAAAGGCAAAAATTCCAATTTTGCCCACAATACCCAACAAAGGTCCATGATGGCAAATACGATCTTTCCCGACTACAATGCAACCTAGTAGGGCCCATTATCCAAGCAAATAAACTTGGCATTGTGAGATGAGACGGTTTCTCCACCTCACTCGCGTTTTTTGAGCATAGGGAGCGGGAACGGGGACCAAAATGCAAACTAAAAGCACCCCTATACTCCTAAACGGGTTTCTAACCTGATGCAATCATTAATTTCACTCGAAATGGGCTCAATCAAAAATGCCCAAATCAATTTTCTAGGGTAAAATTTTCGCCCTAATTCAATCTATCAAATGACCAACAAATTTAAATGGATTCAAGAGGAAATACATACCTTGAGATGACATTATGGTTGATAGTACGAATGGAAGTGAGCAAAGGTCCTTTAATGGCGGATTTTGTGTCGAAGATTGAAGATGATGAAGGAATGGAATGCAACCAAACCTCGCGTCTTTTACAGAAAAATAGGGAAGCCCCCTTGGTTCGCCAGGATGCTCGCGCCTAAACCAGGCCTCCCCTTGCTCTATTCAGCGAATTTTGGGCTTTGGCCCAATTTCCCGTAATAAACTTTAAGTTTTCAATGACGATATTAAGGACCGTCATTTTCTCAAATACAAAAAACAAATAGTGAAGATTCAAAGTTCACCATTTCCTCAAATTTTAAACGACGGCAGTTAAAACCGTCAATTTCAAAATAATAGTGAAAATTCAAATTCACTATTTTCCTTCAAATTTTAAACAACGGCAATTAAAACCGTCAATTTCAAAATAATAGTGAAAACTCAAATTCACTATTTTCCTTCAAATTTCAACGACGGCAATTAAAACCGTCAATTTTCAAAATAATAGCGAAGATTCCAAATTCACTATTTCCTTCAAATGTCAACGGCGGCACATAAACCGTCACTTCAAACATAATAGTGAAGATTCCAAATTCACTATTTCCCACACATGTCAACGGCGGCACATAAACCGTCACTTCAAACATAATAGTGAAGATTCCAAATTCACTATTTCCCACACATGTCAACGGCGGCACTTAAACCGTCACTTCAAAAATAATAGTGAAGATTCCAAATTCACTATTTCTTTCAAATGTCAACGGCGGCACATAAACCGTCACTCCAAACGTGATAGCAAAATTCAAAATTTGCTATTTCCTTCAAAATTCGAACAGACGGCGATCAAAACCGCCACTTCAAATTCAAAAAACAATTAATAGTGAAGATTCCAAATTCACTATTCCTTCAAAATGTCAATAGGGGGCTTCCTCGCGGAACCCGCCCTTGTCAAAAACAGTGATAGTGAAAATTCGAATTCGCTATTTCCACGGCGGCATCATGAGTCCGCTACTTTCAAAACAAGCCCATCCGACGCGGCTATTCTTACGGTCCATTAACCGACCGCATCATGGCTGGCGACCCTTACTACGCGTCGCGGCTGGCGAGCCCTCATCAGATACGCCCCATGGCTGGCGAGCCATACTACGCGTCGCGGCTGTCGAGCCCTCCTTTGATATGCCCCATGGCTGGCGAGCCTTACTACGCGTCGCGGCTGGCGAGCCCTCCTCAGATACGCCCCATGGCTGGGGAGCCTAACTAGGCGTCGCGGTTGGCGAGCCCTCCTCAGATACGCCCCATGGCTGGCGAGCCTTACTACGCGTCGCGGCTGACGAGCCCTCCTCAGATACGCCCCATGGCTAGCGAGCCATACTACGCGTCGCGACTGGCGAGCCCTCCTCAGATACGCCCCATGGCTTGCGAGCCTTACTACGCATCGCGGCTGGCGAGCCCTCCTCATATACGCCCCATGGCTGGCGAGCCTTACCACGCATCGCGGCTGGCGAGCCCTCCTCACATACGCACCACAGCTGGAGAGCCTTTGTCCGCATACGCGCAAGGACATATCCGAAAATGCCTCAGGTATGACTCCTTCTTATGGCTGGCGAGCTTTTGTACGTAGTCTAATGGACTTTAAACGACCCGCACGGATAGTCGACAGACTCTAAACTGTTCCCGACGACAGGTCCTTCGCTCGTACCCTCGAGTCGCCTTGGCGTCTCCCTTACCGACGGCAGATCCTTGGCCCGAATCCTTTCGAGCCGCCTCGACGTCGCTTGGGTCTCCAGGTTGTAATCTTCGATTGACCTGGGGGCTCTACTTTGACTTTTGCCCTGTCCAAGCCTCAGTCAAAGTGGGGGCTTTGTAGATACCCAGTATCTGCTGAGACTCCAACAAACACCCGATGATTATCGGACTATAACAAGCTTTGGAATCGCGGCGTTTGATCGACAGTTTGTGTGCAACTTTACGTCGGAAAACTTAAAACGATTTCGAAAATAAAACATTTCAAAGCATTTCAAAAATACCTGGAGTGTTTAATGCACAACGACGGGGTCGCAATGACACTAACTAGAGTCAAAACCGACACCGGACCAAAAACCGACTCAAAAATTCAAATCCCGACTCCAACAACGAGTCAAACCGAGTCAATCACAAAAAACAAACCATTTTAAGCCTTCTATGTTAAGGTTTCCCGGAATCTTACATAGTCAAATATCAAACATGTTCATCCAAATCCTAGGATAGAACAAATCATGATTGCTCTTGTGTGAAAGCGACAAGACAACTCGAAGACCCGCGACGTGGCTCGTACCTCTTTGAGCAGCCCAGGTGGCCATGTCGCTCAAAACTCACACAACCACTCATTTCCCTATAAATACCCCTCAAATGCCCCCATTTGAGAAGTTACGCGAGTGTCCGCCCCCTCCTTTCTCCCTTAAAATTCTCGACTCGACTTCTTAACTCACAACCCGACGCGTATTTATGACCTACCGATCGTAAATACAAGCCTTACACATTGTTTGGTACCGTCATCGTGCATTAAATCACTTGACCGACCACTTCGACCACTACACCGTCAGTAATCTTAAAACACTCTTTTTACTTACCAAAACGGTTTTAAACCGACTTTTTTCCGACCAAACGAGTTGTTACACTTACGTCGGTCACTCGCCATAACCAAACATGTAAGTATGAGGGTGTAAAAATCCTTCTTTTATCATGTTTGTATTTGTTTCATGACTACAACATGCTAAAACATGCATAACATGAACCAAAACATGGAATAAGCGAGCCAAAACTGATTTTTGGCCTGAGACAGAAGCCCCTTGGTTCGCCGGCTTGCCCGCGCCTCAATGGGGTGTCCAGGTCAGAACTCAACCGTGTTTGTTCTCGTCATTTCCCTTTAATCCATTTTCATATTTGTAATCGGTTTTAACCATTTCAAATATTTTCAAACCTTTTTTATTTCATTTTATTTGTTTTAACCATAAAACATTCTTCACCCTTGGTTCTTTATACCATGACGGTTAAATCCGTGTTTCGGTGATAATATTTGGTTAATAACATTTAAAAGGTATTTAAAGCCTTTTATTTCATTTTTTGGAGGTATTTTAAAGCCTTTCATCATTTCTTTACATTTTCAAAACAAGCATATCAGTCACCAACACAACGTCATCCTTGGTTCTACATACCATGCCGGATTTTAACCCGGGTACGATGATGAGTATCGACTAATGATATTCAAATGAACTTAAAATAATTATTTCATAATTATTTTCAAAAATATTCATGTCAAGCTTACCAAGTCGAACCCGACACCGAATATCATCAAAATATTGATGATTATTTGAGTCTCGTTCCTCAAATCAACAAATGCGGTTTAAACGACCCCTTCAAACCAAATCAGGTCAAATACCCATTTTTTAATACGTTTTATAAACGTTTTTCAAAAGGTCAGAACACGGCATATCACCGTAGGATGACCCGCGCCTAAAACAGGCCTTTCAATTCTCATTTTGAAAACCAGGGGAAGCCCTCTTACATCGCCGGCATGCTCGCGCCTCATATGGCCGCTTGGCACAGATCCTGTTCAGCATTAGTCTAGGACGATCCCGACTCCGGTTAGCCCGGATATAGGACGGATCAGATGACTATTTGCTTATTCAAAATAATATTTGCAGAATGCTTTACTAAGACAAATGGATCACGTTATGCATCATAAACCTAATACGGTAAATGGATGTTTAATTCCCGTCTTGTATGCAAATCAACCATTAATCCAACTCAACATCTTATACTTGATACTTGGATTAAATCAACCGACTTAGAAAGCTCTCACATGTTAGGTTTAAATTATTAGATGCGCATTCATGCTATTAAACCGTTTTATCAACTTTTGTATTAAACCAACCAAGATCGATCAGTAGAGGCCTCTACCGCGGGCGGGATTGGGTGTCTGATTAAAGGGCTTCCCAATACGTACCTTCACCTCTTACTCAGAAACTTTGGATAGTGGACGACCTTATCCAGGGCGTACGAGAGTCATTCTAGAGATAGGATGCTAAAGAGGGACGATTTCCTTATCTTTAGTACCTATGTCAAACGCTGCTTTGTGCTTCGATTTGACCGAGGTATAAAGTGGATTTCGAACGGGTTCCAAGCATCCCACAAATGCTTGGTGGCGACTCCGAACATCTCTAATCGTTTCGAGACCCTTACCGAGACGAAACCGACCGATCTAAAACAATCCGGTCGAAAACATTTTTACGCCGCCGAGCGTGGCTTTCAAAAGACCGTTGTATGCCCACAGATCGGCTGGGACTGTAGGTGGCTACGTCCACACATCCCTCATTCTAAGATGATCCCAGTCCACCGATTCTTTATCACCAACTCTTCACCAACAACAACAACTCTCCTTATTTCTCCCCCTTATCACTCCGCTTGGTTCAACACAAGGTCACCATATTCATCAAAGTAACTCCTAACACATCAATTAGGTAACCTCAAAATCCTCCAAAATGCTTTTCAATTCATTCATTCAAAACAACACTACTCACGTCTTCATTCACCAAGTGTATCAAGCGCTAATTAAAGATTCGGCCTCCAACACCCCCTACTTAGCCTTGACACACTTCTATCCTACCTTTCCGGCCTTCTAGAGCTCCACCACTTAATTCACCACCATTAAATGGAAGTAGTCGTGTATGTGACATGATTTCAAGGCTTCAAAGAGTCAACAAGATTTTCCAATTTTTCCTAATTCTCTCATTTTGCCTAAACCGCCCTTTCGGTTTAGCTCTTTTCCTCACCTCTACTCTCGTGGCTCACACTCTTTTTTTCATTTTGCCCGGAGTGCCCTTTCGGGTTTTCACTCCGGCCTCGGCCACTTTCCCACTTTTGCCTAGGATGCCCTTTCGGGTTTTCATCCTAGCCGGGTTTTCTTGTTTTCTTTTTTCTTTTCTCTTTTTTTTTTCTTTTTTTTTTGAATTGAAATACGATGCATGTAATAAATATATTACAATATATACATGATGTTACCAACTCATGTCCACCCCACACTTAAATCTTCACTTTTTCCCCAAATTGTGAGGTGAACACCCTAAACCCGCTCAAGAGTGTGAGCTTCAGGCAACTCCACTTCCCGGAGGTCCTCCCCTTCTTCTTGATTCCCTTCTTCTTTGAAATCTTGTCATTTCGGCTCTTGCTTCATCCACTCGAGTCTCACCATATCCTTGGTATTGGGTGGGGAATTGGTGTATGTGTTGGGCATTCATGGCCGCCACCATATCAAAAGTTGCGTTTTGGATATAACGCACTTCTTCCATATCCTCTTGGTAGTGGTGGTAGCGGTTCTCGGTGATTCCCCACCGGGCATTCTCCGTTAGTTGAATTTGAGAGAGAGTGGACTCAAGGTTTGTTACACGGTTTGTGATATCCGATTGCCATGTTTGGAAAGCCGGGTAGTTGAATTTTGGTGCCATGAAGGGATGTTGTTGTGGTGGTTCTTGTGGCATGTGAGGTGGAGTGAAGTGGGGTTCAGTAAAAGAAGCATTTGGCATTGGCTCATCAAAAGGTGCATCAACATGCGGCATGTCACCATAAGTTAGAGCTCCCCCCATTGTGGTTGCTCTCCACCTTCCTTATTATCGGGTTCAACTACATGGGCTCTATCAACCCAAAGGTCCACAAACTCGTCATCGGGGGGCATGTAAAAGTCTTGGCCACTTCCCCAACCAAAGGGTGAGTTGGGGGGACGGGGTAAGTACATGTAATACTTGTAGTTCTTGCCACCCATGCACCAAATCACCAAGGGGGCGGTCTTGTCAACTACCTCAAGCATATTTGCTTTCGATAAATACTTGTAGTCCATGTGATAGTCACCCTCAAGAGGCCAGGCATTGGCCGGAAAAGATACTCCCGTTTTGGCCACAATCATCTCAATCATACCCCCGATAAAAATGGTTCCCTTTGGTTCTTTTTGTAATTCGAGGCAACCTTTAACAAACAAGTCGGCCCAATCAGGTATTCCCCTCCCCTCCGGGGTCATGGACCAAAGGCATTGTAATTGACGGTAGTTCATCTTGATTGGTTCGGTCATGACCAAAAAGTTTGTGTTTATGTGTCGGCTCACTATGCGCAAGATCGGGTGGGGAAGAGTTGTGTTCTTTGAATTTCCATGCCTCACATCCCCCGTAATGTTGTTCCAAAACTCACTCAATTTTTTCTTGTCAGTGGGTTCATTTATGAGGGCTTTAGTGATGTGGAGGGCCTCCCTCACTTGTTCAAGAGTTAGTGCATGGACAAGTCGACATGCCCGAAATTTGATTCCCGGGGTTCTATCCCTCCCCAACTTCACTCTCTCCAAGGTAGAGAGAAATTCAAAGGTAACACCTCTTCAGGTGTGTGCGGCTTTATCAATATAAGAGTCTAGGCCAACTTTTTCGAGGAGCATTCGGGTCATTGGGAGCATGCCTAAGTCAATAAGAAGATTCTCATCAAAGAATCTAGTCATCACTACGGATGACGAAGACTCAAACTTTCTCCAATTTTGCAAGGCTTTATCTCGGAGTCCCTCCTTCCCCGTATACTCATTAGCATCAAAAGCAGAGGCTCCCTTGGGTCCTTGTGAGGAGGAAGCCTCGGAAGCCTTACCTTTTCCCATGGCACACCAAAATTTTCCAGAAAAACCACAAGTGTTGAAAGAGATTTTTGGTTGAGGCAAATGAACAAACACCTAATATGCACTAAAAGGATGATGTGCTAAGTAGATGTTTGTTGAATACAAAAACACCTCACAAGTTAGAAAATGTTTAAGGGCAAGAACAACAACAATTAAACAACAAAATTTTCGACTTTCCTAAACAAATTTCGAAAATCTTGGTAACTTGAAATGAGAAGAATAAGAATAAGGTTTATACCTCCCTTTTGATTCTTGTAATTGTTGTTGGATGATGAATATTAAACAAGAGTGCTCCAATTAGTCTCTTTAATCCAATTGCAAACCAAAAATCTTCAAATCTTGAATCAACTGAAACCCTAAGTTGAATTTCGTGACTTGTAAGGGTCGATTTTGCTGCAAATTTTCGCCCAAATTGATGTTGGGTGATGAAGATTGATGAATATTGGAAGTTAAATGCTTGAAATTGATGATTTGTGAAGGATTTGAAGGTTGATTTTGAGTGGGTTTGGGTTAGGGTTAGGAAAGAGAAGGGGAATTATGAGAATTGGGGAAGAACAAAGTGTAATATGAAGAACAACACGGGTTGAATTTCTGGATTAGTTGATTTCTCGCACGGTGCGAAATATGGGGCTTGAAAACTCGCACCGTGCGAGTTGCCTGCTGGATTCGGACTTTTTGTTGCTTAATTCTTCAATTTAGCCAATTCTTTTACACATATTTCTTCCTTCCTTTCTTCACACATTCCCTTGAGTTGGTATTCAATACACTAACACACACATTAAAACATCCTAACATGCGAAAACATTAATAAAAATGCAAGTGAATTAATTTATAATGCAATAATTAAATGATGCAATTAATTTAAACATGCAAAAAATGCAATGAAAGCAATGAAATGCGGAAATTAAATATGCAAGGGAAGAATTATTTACAAACTTTTGCAATTTATTTAACGTCGATGGCTCGACAAAGTTGCATCTTCATTAATTATTATAAATTGGATCAACAAGATGGAGTTGTAGATACCCAGTATCTGCTGAGACTCCAACAAACACCCGATGATTATCGGACTACAACATGTTTTGGAATCGCGGCGTTTGATCGACAGTTTGTGTACAACTTTACGTCGGAAAACTTAAAACGATTTCGAAAATAAAACATTTCAAAACTTTTCAAAATTACCTGGAGTGTTTAATGCACGACGACGGGGTCGCAATGACACTAACAAGAGTCAAAACCGACACCGGACCAAAAACCGACTCAAAAATTCAAATCCCGACTCCAACAACGAGTCAAACCGAGTCAACCACCAAAAACAAAACATTCAAAGCCTTTTATACTAATATTTCCCGGATTCATGAATGGTCGTACCAAACATGTGACTACAAATCCTAGGATAGAACAAATCATGATTGCACTTGTGTGAAAGTGACAGGACAACTCGAAGACCCGCGACGTGGCTCGCGTCTCTTTGAGCAGCCCAGGTGACCACGTCGCTCAAAACTCACACAACCACTCATTTTTCTATAAATGCCCCCATTTGAGAACTTACGCGAGTGTCCTCCCCCTCTTTTCTCCCTTAAATTTCTCGACTCGACTTCTTAAGTCACAATCTGACGCGTATTTACGACCTACCGATCGTAAATACAAGCCTTACACATTGTTTGGTACCGTCATCGTGCATTAAATCACTTGACCGACCACTTCGACCACTACACCGTCACTAATCTTAATAAAACACTCTTTTTACTTACCAAAACGGTTTTAAACCGAGTCTTTCCCGAACAAACGAGTTGTTACACTTACGTCGGTTTCTCGCCATAACCAAACATGTAAGTATGAGGGTGTAAAAATCCTTCTTTTATCATGTCTTCATTTGTTTTATGACTATAACATGCTAAAAATGCATAACATGATCCAAAACATGGGATAAACGAGCCAAAACTGAGTTTTGGCCTGAGGCAGAAGCCCCCTTATTGTGCACAAGGGCTCGTGTCTCAATGGGGTGCCCAGGTCAGAACTCAACCGTGTTTGTTCTCGTCTTTTCCCTCTAATTCATTTTCATATTTGTAATCGGATTTTACCTTTTCAAATATTTTCAAACCCTTTTTTATTTTATTTCATTTGTTTTAACCATAAAATATTTTTCACCCTTGGTTCCTCATACCATGACGGTTAAATCCGTGGTTCGGTGACAATATTTGGTTAATAACATTTAAAAGTTATTTTAAAGCCTTTTATTTCATTTTTGGGAGGTATTTTAAAGCCTTTCATCATTTCTTTTCATTTTCAAAACAAGCATATTAGTCACCAACACAAAGTCATCCTTGTTTCTACATACCATGCCGGATTTTAACCCGGGTACGATGATGAGTATCGACTAATTACATTCAAATGAACTTAAAACAATTAGTTCACAATTATTTTCAAAACTATTCATGTCAAGTTTGTCAAAGTCGAACCCGACACCGAATATCATCAAAATAATGATGATTATTCGAGTCTCGTTCCTTAAATTAACAAATACGGTCTAAACGACCCTTTCAAACCAAAACGGGTTTAAATACCCACTTTTCAACATATTTCATAAACGTTTTTCAAATGATCAGAGCACGGCATATAACCGTTGACTGACCCGCGCCTAAACAGGCCTTTTCTTTCTTATTTTCAAAACCAGGGGAGACCCCTTTGCCCCGCCAACAGGCTCGTGCCTCATGTGGCCGCCTAGTGTAGGGTCTGTTCCATTTCCAGCATTAGTCTATGACGATCCCGACTCCGGCCAACCCGGATATAGGATGGATCAGACGACTATTTGCTCATTCAAAAATCACATTTGCAAAATGCCTTACTAAGACAAATGGATCGCGTTATGCACCATAAACCTAATACGGTAAATGGATGTTTAATTTTCGTCTTGCATACAAATCAACCATAAATCCAACTCGACATCTTATACTTGATACTTGGATTAAATCAACCGACTTAGAAAGCTCTCACATGTTAGGTTTAAATTATTGGATGCGCATGCTTGCTTGTTGTTATCATTTCCTGGTCACTTCCTGACGAAGACATCCTTTGTGCCGACTCCGACGCATGGGACCTATACTTCGACGGTGCATCTAATCTGAGACGCTTCGGGGTAGGAATCCTTCTAATATCACCAGAGGGAGAACATGTTCCGATCTCAGTCAAGCTAGACTTCGCCGTCACCAATAATGCCGCTGAATATGAAGCATGCCTCATCGGCCTACAAGCAGCCATCACACTTGGCATCAAGAGACTGAGGGTCCACGGCGATTCCTCGCTCATCATCAATCAGGTGTCCAGATCATGGAAAATCCGAAGTGACAGCTTAGCTCCCTACCGAGCAAAGATCAATCAAGAGGCCGAGTTCTTCGACCAAGTCAACTACTTCCATTTGCCGCGAGAGGAAAATCAATTTACTAATGCCCTGGCAAAACTTGCCGCGCTCGTCAACATACCTAACGACATGACATCGATCCCCCTATGCGTCGAGAGAAGGAGCGAGCTAGCTCACATTTATGCCATCAACAACGACGAGGAAAGCCATGTCGAACCTTGGTACCAAGTCATCCTCAACTACAAAACCAAAAACGAATTCACTCCTAACTCTGACCCAAGAGGACAAAGAGCCATCCGTTTACTTGCATCATAATTCGTGATAAACCAAAATCAACTATACAAAAGAACACCCCAAGGGATTCTCCTCCTTTACATTGACCATCACAAAGCCAAAAAAGTCATGGGAGAGGTCCACGACGGAGAATGTGGCCCTCACATGAGCGCAATGATGCTTACCCGAAAAATCATGCGGCTAGGTTACTACTGGACCACCATGGAAGCCGATTGCCGTAACTACGTCAAACATTGCCACAATTGCCAAATATTCGCCAACATATAGCACATACCACCATCCCTTTTATACACCATGACATCACCCTCGCCTTTCTCGACCTAGGGCATCGACATCATCGGGAAAGTTAACCCGGTAGGCACCAAGGGGTATTGTTTTGTCCTCGTCGCCATCGACTATTTCACCAAATGGGTAGAAGCGCAGTCATATGCAGTCTTGACTGCTAAACAAGTGGCCAAGTTCATCCAAAACAACATCATCTGCAGATATGGGGTACCCCATGAAATCATCAGCGATCAAGGCTCTCACTTCCGGGCGGAAACTCAGGCCTTGCTGGACAAATACAAGATCAAAAGACATCGATCATCCCCTTATCGTCCCCAAACTAACGGAGCGGTGGAGGCAGCTAACAAAACTCTTGTCACCATTATCAAGAAAATGCAAGACAACTACCGCGATTGGCCGAGCAAACTCTCATTCGCACTCTGGGGATACCGAACCTCCATTCGAACACCGACAGGCGCCACACCCTTCTACCTAGCATACGGCATGGAGGCGGTTCAACCGGTAGAGTTAGAGGTCCCTTCTATACGTATCCTGTTAGAGAGTCAAGTCCCTGAGGCGGAATGGACTCGTCGAAGGTATGAACAACTCACTCTTCTAGACGAGCGGCGACTCAACGCCTTGCACAACGTCCAGCTATACCAACGACGTATACAACGGGTATTCAACAAGAAGGTCAAACCCAGGAACATTAAGGAGGGCGACTTAGTCCTCAAGTCGGTCCGAGCACCGCTACCCGTCGATCCGATAGGAAAATTCAAACCCAACTGGGCCGGGCCATACCTGGTCAAGAAAATACTTTCGGGGGGCGCAGTGAGACTGAGTGGCCTAGACGGGGAGGATTTTACAAACCCGGCCAACCTAGAGCAACTCAAGAAATACTACCCTTGAAACATAGCAACCAACGACCTCAGCCTAGTTTTACAACTAGCGTTCACCTTAACCCTTTTTCAAGTCAAGTTCCTCAACGCGTTCTGATTTGAAATTGCACGTTTTATCGAGTCTATGTTGCGGCACCTTGCCCGTTTTGAATGTCCTTTGATCTGTCAAAGGCAACATCCATTTGCACTAAAACAAATTCACAAAAATACCCTGAACTACAAGCATGGTTTGATTTCACCTCTTCAGGTGGATACGTAGGCAGTCTCTTATGCATGAGGGATACAACCACAAAACCCAATCAAATTTACAGAACATTTCGAACTACGGTCATGGTTTGATTTCACCTCTCCAGGTGGATACGTAGGCAGTCCTTTCCTACACAGGAAAGATACAACCATCCCCATAATAAAAAAAACCCACATACAAAAAAACATCCCCATCAAAAAAAGAGAAAAGGGAACAACATTCCTTTTTCCCCACTAAAAATACAAAAATAAGCCTTTCTCCCTTCCTCCCAAAAATCCCACTTTCCAAAGTGCAAACGTTTAGGACGATTCAAATCGAATTGCCTTTACAAAATGGATGGAAGAAACAAGCGTTCACAACTTTTGACACAAGCAGTCCTCTTATTTAATTAATAATGGGAGGGATTACAATTTCAACAACAAATAATGCTCGACGAGTCTACAACTTGTCAAAGCTAAGGTGTCGACTAAAACACCTCACATAATAAAACTAGCACAAAACACACAAAACATAGCTAGTATAACATCATAAAAACTCACAACAATAATACAACATAATAATAAATTAGGTAATGGAGGTCTTCACTCTTCCATCCTACCTTTGCCATTTCCCTCGGGGTACATCTTCCCCTTGTTCTTCTTGTTGGCCCGCCTAGCATGAATTTCCTCTTCAGAACGTATCCTCAACGGATCTACAACGGCAACGGCCTCCGGTCTAGTGCAAGACCCCATGTTCGGCCCAAAACGAGCCCATGCACGACCCACCATATTCTTGGGACCCGAGCTCCTCTTCTTTGGTGGCCTCATCACATCGGGGCTAACCCCATCGACGTACTACTCAAATAAGGCACGGTTGGCCTTGCCAACCTCTCGATACTTCAAATCGACAACCTCGTCCTTACGGGATTTGGACCTTTCTTCCAAGGACGGAGCTCTTGACCACTTCACATAAGCAGGAGTCACCCATGTCGTGGTAATGGGGCTTGGTACCTCCCAAAACGGCCGAGTGGCCCACCATCTTTCGAAGACCTTCACAAGCTCGGAGTTCCGGAAAACATTCTCTTGGACAAGGGTATCTTGAGCGGGCACCTTTTGTTGACGCCCCATTTGCCTCATGAGCCTTTCGGGATAAATGAAGGAGGCAACCTTCAAACCCACCACCATCAAAGAACGAGGACTAGCACCCGAAGCGGGCAACCCCGTGAAGGACCTCAAGTGCCACCATGGCACCACCCAACGGATGTGAGGACCACCCTCCTCCGCCAATCTCGCGGCCCAATAAGCCTCGGTGGAAGCAAAGCTATCCGAGTACAATTTCTTCCTCATGGTAAGGCGACGGAAGGAATAAGAAGAAGAATCAACCGGAGGCTCTACATACCTTAGCCTCTCCAATAGCTACACTTGAAGGATCCTTGGGGACCCAAATGAAGGAGCCTCTCCACAAGAGTCTTCCTTGTCCAAAGCTTGGATGATCTCGCCAAGCACCAACTATGATGGATCTCTACCATGCTCCATTTGCTCAACCACGTGAACAAGGGTCATGCTACCATAGCATTTCGGCCCCTCCTTCTTCAAAGCATAAACAAAGAGGTACACATGGATAAGGCAAAAGGCAAGAGCCCTTCTCCTAGCCACCTCCGAAACATTGGCATCCAATCGGTTTGAGAAAATGTTGATGAGAGCCAACATATCCATACCATGAGGAGCAAGAAGAAAGTTGACTTGGCTTGTTGACAAGCCCAACATTGAACGGAATTTCTCCTTATAACACAAGTTGTGTTTTCAGGATTCTCACCTTGATTTGTCCCTTTCAAGTTGTGTTTTCTCCTGACACCTCAAACCTCCCGCCAGAACGCTCGCGCCTCTTCTTTATGATCCAGGACATTTTGTGTTTCCTCACACTCACATTTCCTTGTTTTCGCGTTTTACGAAATCCGACACGGTTTCCATGACGCAGCTTTAAACATCCGGATTTTTCTTTCTTTTTTTAAGGGGGAAGGGCTAGTCGCCCCGATCCGCGACGGATCGTTTCCATGTCAATCAAAATTCCGAAAATTTTTCGCTTTTTTGCAATTTTGCAGCAAAAATAAAAATCGAAAATTGACAACAAGACATCAGTTTTCCTCAAAATTCAAGCGCTCACAAATTCGAGTCTTGACCTCACAAAAACCAAATCAAATATACTCGTAAAAATCTTTTCTAAAATTCGTCCCTAACCGTTTGAGTTTGAATTTTTCGAGTCACAAATCAATTTCAATAATTTCGATGCAATTTAATTCACGACACGACTTAATTGCTCAAATTTTCAAATCAATTCCTTTCGGAGTCCAAACGTGATGACTTGTCGCGAAAATTTTCAATTTTCAATTTTCAATTTTTAACTTCGTGGCTTGTGGTTAATCTTTGTTTTCAATCAAATGCTTTTTACGTGTTTGCGTTTATGCATATGTGCTACTTGTTGCCTGTTTTTCTACACTAACGATGCAGGAACTAGTGCGAAGCAAAAAGGAAAATTGACAGCCGACAGCGCTCCTCTGAAACACAACACAAAAGAGCCAAAAAATCACAAAATGAACCACAATCCAAAAACACATATATACAAACCGCCTCACGCAAAATACATCGACACACGTTTGATACAAACGACTGACCATACAAAAAAAGGGATCCAAAGATGTACATCTATCATACGGACAAATCGGCCTAAGACAACAAACTGGGGGCTACCCGCCACCTACCGAACTAAGCACTCCCTATCCTTCCAATCGGAAAAGAAAAGGAGCAACACGGGGAACAGAGGAGAAACAGCGGAAGCAGAGGTGGTTACCATGACGGTAACACCGCGTTCCTCCTCCATAACAAAAAGAAAAATGATGCCGGGCAGACTTCGGACGACACGATAACCGAGGATCGTAACTCAGCACGTTACCCCGACGTTGACCTCCAATCATCAGAATTTAAGAGCAAAAAGGGGACCATGACAACAAACACTACCCCGATGTTAACCCCCAATCACCAGAACTCGACGACGATCAAAAGTGGCAACACGGGATAACACGCCCGTACTGAACCCCACTCATTGGACATCCGAACCCCTGCAGACAACGACCAACGATCGATACCCGATCATTGGTCGGGCAAAGGCCGCCAGGAAGAAACACAACCAAGCCTGTAACAAAAAACAGTCGCCTCTCCTCCTCCGGGATCATCCTCGTCCTCCAAGGCCTCCACTACGGACCCCATAGGTCCCAAATGGTACCCTGCAATCAAAGGTAAACAAAGAACGTCAGCCAAAATTTCGGCATTACGACGGCGTAAAATGGACAAATCCAAAAAAAAGAAACCTGCAAAGCAGAACAAGGGCAATCCCGCCCAAACCCAACCAAACAAAAAACAATTCACAAAAACGCACAAAAAACGACTCGCCCTTCTTTTCAAGCGAAAGACGAGTCAAAACAACCACAAAAAAAAACCGACATCCCTAGACCCATAGAAGGTCCGCCAACAAATCAAAATACATTCCCGATACAATGGGGTATTTTTCTACAGGCTCAAAAAGGCAATTTTTACGCTAATTTGAGCGCAAACCGGTCAAAAATTCAAAATACGACCACGACGAGACAACGTGATTTTATCACGCCTCAAAGCGACCTAAACTACCAATAAGGTCCATTTCAAGGCAAACTGACTCAATTCAAGCTCAAACAGGCGCTTATTCCGTCAGACATAAGACCGTCACAAAAGGCAAAAATTCCAATTTTGCCCACATTACCCAACAAAGGTCCACAATGGCAAATACGGTCTTTCCCGACTACAATGCAACCTAGTGGGACCCACTACTCAAGCAAATAAACTTGGCATTGTGAAATGAGACGATTTCTTCGCCTCACTCACGTTTTTCGAGCATAGGGAACGGGAACGGGGACCAAAATTCAAACTAAAAGCACCCCTATACTCCTAAACAGGTTTCTAACCTAATACAATCATCAATTTCACTCAAAATGGGCTCAATCAAAAACGCCCAAATCGATTTTCTAGGGCAAAATTCTCGCCCTAATTCAATTCAGCTAAAAGACCAACAAATTTAAATGGATTCAAGAGGAAATACATACCTTGAGATGACATTGTTGATAATGGCACGAATGGAAGCAAGCTAAAGACCAACAATGGCGGTTTTTTGGTTTTTTTGTGTCGAAGGTTAAAGACGAAATGAGGATGATATGCGGACCATCCTCGCGTCTTTTAGAGAAAAATAGGGAATCTCCCTTGACTCGCCAGGTTGCTCGCGCCTCAATGAGGTGCTCCCTGCTCTTTCAGCGAAATTTTGGGCTTTGGCCCAATTTCCCATAACAAACTTCAAATTTTCAATGACGACATTAAGGACCGTCATTTTTCAAAGACAACAACAAATAGTGAAATCAAAATTCACTATTTTCCTTCAAAATTCCAAACAAACGGCGATTAAAACCGCCATTTTTCAAATACAAAAGCAAATAGTGAAAATTCAAATTCACTATTTTCCTTCAAATTTGAACGACGACAATTAAAACCGTCAATTTTCAAAATAATAGTGAAAATTCAAATTCACAATTTTCCTTCAAATTTCAACGACGGCAATTAAAACCGTCAATTTTCAAAATAATAGTGAAAATTCAAAATCACTATTTCGTCAAATTTCAAACGACGGCAATTAAAACCGTCATTTTCAAAATAATAGTTGGAAATTAAATTCCACTATTTTCACCACACATGTCAACGGCGGCACATAAACCGTCACTTCAGACGTAATAGCTAAATTTAAAATTCGCTATTTCCTTCAAAAAATTCAAACAAACGGCGATTAAAACCGCCACTTCAAATTCAAAAAACGAGTAGCGAAGATTCAAAATTCACTATTCCTTCAAAATGTCAACAGGAGGCTTCCTCGCGGGACCCGCTCATTTCAACAACATTGATAGTGAAATTCAAAATTCACTATTTCCACGGCGGCATCATGAGTCCGCTACCTTCAAAACAAGCCCATCCGATGCGGCTATTCTCACAGTTAATTAACCGACCGCCCCCATGGCTGGCGAGCCTTACTACGCATCGCGGCTGGCGAGCCCTCCTCATATACGCACCATGGCTGGCGAGCCTTACTACGCATCGCGGTTGGCGAGCCCTCCTTATGTACGCACCACAGCTGGCGAGCCTTTGTCCGCAAACACGCAAGGACGTATCCGAAGATGCCTCTGGTATGACTTCTTCTTATGGCCGGCGAGCCTTTGTACGTAGTCTAACGGACTTTAAACGACCAGCACGGACAGTCGACATACTCTAAACTGTTCACGACGATAGGTCCTTGGCTCGTACCCTCGAGTCGCCTTGGCGTTTCCCTTCCCGGCGGCAGGTCCTTGGCCCGAATCCTTTCGAGCCGCCTCGACGTCGTTTGGGTCTCCAGGTTGTAATCTTCGATTGACCTGGGGGCTCTACTTTGACTTTCGCCATGTCCAAGCCTCAGTCAAAGTGGGGGCTCAGAGATACCCGAGATCTCTTTGGTTTGAGACTCCAACAAACACCCGATGATTATCGGACTATAACGTGCTTTGGAATCGCGGCGTTTGATCGACAGTTTGTGTACAACTTTACGTCGGAAAACTTAAAACAATTTCGAAAATAAAACATTTCAAAACCTTTCAAAAGTACCTCGAGTGTTTAATGTACGACGACGGGGTCGCAATGATACTAACTAGAGTCAAAACCGACACCGGACCAAAAACCGACTCAAAAATTCAAATCCCGACTCCAACATCGAGTCAAACCGAGTCAACCACAAAAAACAAACCATTTCAAACCTTCTATACTAAGATTTCCCGGATTCATGAATGGTCAAGTACCAAACATGTGACTAAAAATCCTAGGATAGAACAAATCATGATTACACTTGTGTGAAAGTGACAGGACAACTCGAAGACCCGCGACGTGGCTCGCGCCTCTTTGAGCGGCCAGTGTTGTTCACGTCGCTCAAAACTCACACAACCACTCATTTTCCTATAAATACCCCTCAAATGCCCCTATTTGAGAACTCACGCGAGTGTCCGCCCCCTCTTTTCTCCCTTAAAATTCTCGACTCGACTTCTTAAGTCACAATCCGACGCGTATTTACGACCTACCGATCGTAAATATAAGCCTTACACATTGTTTGGTACCGTCATCGTGCATTAAATCACTTGACCGACCATTTCGACCACTACACCGTCACTAATCTTAATAAAACACTCTTTTTACTTACCAAAACGGTTTTAAACCGAGTCTTTTCCGAACAAACGAGTTGTTACACTTACGTCGATTTCTCGCCATAACCAAACATGTAAGTATGAGGGTGTAAAAATAATTCTTGTATCATGTCTTTGCTTGTTTTATGACCATAACATGCTAAAACAGGCCTTTTCTTTCTTATTTTCAAAACCAGGGGAGACCCCCTTGCACCGCCAACAGGCTCGCGCCTCATGTGGCCGCCTGGTGCAGGGTCTGTTTTCTTTCTAGCATTAGTCTAGGACGATCCCGACTCCGGCCAACCCGGATATAGGACGGATCAGATGACTATTTGCTCGTTCAAAAATCACATTTGCAAAATGCCTTACTAAGACAAATGGATCGCGTTATGCACCATAAACCTAATACGGTAAATGGATGTTTAATTTCCGTCTTGCATGCAAATCAACCATAAATCCAACTCGACATCTTATACTTGATACTTGGATTAAATCAACTGACTTAGAAAGCTCTCACATGTTAGGTTTAAATTATTGGATGCGCATTCATGCATTTAAACCGTTTTATCAACTTTTGCATTTAACCAACCAAGATCGATCAGAGAGAGCCGCTTATTTAATTAATGAAAGAGGATTTAAGTCGGTGGTTGGATGAATGTTAGTTATTAAAGGTTGCCGCGGGCGGGATTGTTTTAGGTGTCTGGGAAGTGTGTCGATAAAAGGGCTTCCCAATAGGTACCTTCACCTCTTACTCAGGAACTTTGGATAGTGGACGACCATAACCAGGGCGTACGAGAGTCATTCTAGAGATAGGATGCTAAAGAGGGACGATTCCTTATCTTTAGTTCCTATGTCAAACCCTGCTTTGTGCTTCGTTTAACCGAGGTATAAAGTGGATTCGAACGGGTTCCAAGCATCCCACAAATGCTTGGTGGCGACTCCGAACATCTCTAATCGTTTCGAGACCCTTACCGAGATGAAACCGACCGATCTAAAATGATCCGGTCGAAAGCATTTTTACGCCGCCGAGCGTGGCTTTCAAAAGACCGTTGCACGTCCGCAGATCGACCGGGCTTGCAGGTGGGCCGATGTCCACATGTACGCTTACTTCATCCCCCTGCACCCGTGGACGACTGGTGGCATTCCTTCGGCTTACCCCGCTGTGAGGGCTTGGACGGTGGTTCGGAAGAAGTTGACCAAGTCGACTTACGAGGACTGTAGGCGTCGGGTGCCCTCCGAGTTGGTGACGTAATTTGTTGCTTCCTACCTATTTGTTTTTGTAGAAACGGATAGAGATAGGATGACTAGGTAGCCTACAAAGCCCCCAGTTAGTTGATTAGCTTTGCCTTGAGTGCAGTTTGTCGGGTGGCCTTGGGAGCACTACACATGCGTGCCTGCTGCTGTCAGGGAACGTTTGCGACCTCGCAGCTCCCAGCGTTTGTACCTTGAGACGGAGATCGAGCCGGTTTGGTACCTGGGTGAGCGTTTAGCTCGTCAGTGCTTTAGTGAGACCTTTGTGGTACCGGTCGATCCGCCTAGGGTGTTGTTCCAGGAGTCGACACTCGACGAGGTTGAAGAGTACCTTCACGGTCACGGAAGTGAGGAGCTGTTGTTACGGGAGGCCGACTACGACACCTTCCGCTTGTCGAGCACTACTACAAATACAGGCAACTACAACGGCCCTTTAACAACGCTTATTCACGAAAATCATCAAAACACGTTGTAGAATTGATGCCGCAAATTTTACCAAACTTAATTACAACGGTTCTGTGTTGTTAACCGTTGTTATTGGTTTTAACAACGGGTCATACTTGAAAAACCGTTGTTAATATAAAATAATAACAACGGTTGAATCTGTAATACATTTTAACCGTTGTTAATAATTTGGCGCAAAATTAGTGAAAAGTAATCACAACGGTTATATTAGAACCCGTTTTTAATACTTTTTAACAACGGTTGTAGACTCAATAACCGTTGTTATTAATGTTATGAAAATCTTAAGAACAACATATTGCTTTATTCTGCTATACGCTACAAAACATAAACACAAGCTAATACTGCTACTATATCATCCTCCATTCCTCCCTGATCGTCTCTCTGTCTTCATCTCCGTCACTGTTGTCAATGTCTTCTCTCCCTCATCGTGTTTACCAATCAGGTATATATATGTTTCATAGAAACGCTTATAGATATAAGATTTTTTGGGTTATTATCTAATTTGTTGATAATTTAGCTTAATTGCTTTCCTGAATTTCGTTTATTTGTTCGCCTATTATTGTATTTTCTGAATTAGTTGCCTATTATTACGAATGTAGAATAATGACTCGAACTTGGATGATTTATGCAAATATGAGTGACCGCAACTACAAGGATGGTTTAGCTGAATTTTATGAATTCGTTTCGAACAATTTGAAAGGTTATTCTAGTATTGCATGTCCTTGTGAAAGATGTGGTAATATTAGCTATATGGCTTTTCCGGACGTTAAAATACACCTAGAAAAGTGGAGATTTAGTCGATCCTATACACGTTGGATTTTTCATGGGGAATCATTAGAGGAAGAGAATAACTCTGAAGAAGATGATGTTGAGGTACACGAAAGGCTAACGATGATCCCGGGGGTTTGCCGAGTTTTTTGAGTTGGAAGAGTTGGAAGTAGAGAGTTGAATGTTGGGTCTATAGATAATGAAGAGAATGATGATGAGTCGATTGCTTTTGAAGATGTACGTGATGACACTAGTAATTGGGATGACCTTAACAACATGTATGAGAAGTTGTGTGAGTCTGAAGCACCTCGTATCCTGGTTGTAAGTTCACAAAAATGTTTAAGTCGGTATGTTCTGTGGTGAAGTTGTATAATATCAAGGGGGCAAATGGGGTGAGTGACACGTGTTTCACTAGTTTTTTAGCCTTGATAAAGGAGTTGTTTCTGATGGTAATATTCTACCATTTAAGACATATGAGGCGAAAAAACTAATAAGAGGAGTGGGTATGAAATATGAGAAAATACATGCATGTCCAAATGATTGCATATTGTATCGGAAATTATATCAAAACTTAACCAATTGCCCTAAATGTTTGGAGTGGCGTTATAAGGATAAGGAAGGGATCCCGGCTAAGGTGTTGTGGTATTTTCCATTGATACCAAGAGTCATAAGGATTTATGTGAATCCCGATGATTCAAAAATGTTAACTTGGCATGAAACAGGAAGAATAAATGATGGAAAGCTAAGACACCCGGCAGATGGTATGCAATGGAAATCGTTCGACGCTAAGTATCCCGAGTTCGGCAATGAACCTAGAAACTTACGTCTAGCGCTGTCCACTGATGGAATGAACCCACACGGAAAAATGAGTAGCCAACATAGTACTTGGCCAGTAGTGTTGGCTATTTATAACTTACCTCCATATGTGTGCATGAAAAGAAAGTATTTGATGTTGTCGTTGTTAATTTCCGGCCCTAAACAACCTAGAAATGATATAGATGTATATTTGAAACCTCTTCTAGATGATTTGCGATTGTTGTGGGATACTGGGATAGAAGTATTTGATGCATATAAGAACGAAACTTTCAATTTGAGAGCGATGCTATTGTGTACAATATCTGACTATCCGGCTTATGGCGACCTTTCTGGGCACACAGTTCATGGGAAAGAGGCTTGTCCATTGTGTGGGGAGGATATCGAGTCTGAATACTTGAAGTCTTCTCGTAAGTATGTGTATATGGGAAATAGGAGGTTCTTGTATCATGACCATTGTTATCGCAAGATGCAGAAAGCATTTAATGGAAGACAAGAACTTCGTCAACCTTCTAGAATTTTGAGTGGGCATGAAGTTTATCAGAAACTAAAGCATATTGAGATAGATTATGGGAAGAAGAGCGGCTCTAAATTGTCTACTCGTGGGTATAAGAAAAGATCCATATTTTTTTATAAACTTCCATATTGGCCTGACCTGGAGGTCAGGCATTGCCTCGATTTCATGCACATTGAGAAAAATGTCTGTGATAATATTATCAATACCCTTCTGAATGTTCCTGGTAAAACAAAGGATAACGCCGCAGCTAGGGAAGATAAGAAAATGATGGGTATTAGGCTAGAGTTGGCACCACAGAAGATAGGTAATCGTACATTTTTACCGCCAGCAGCTTATACCCTTTCACGAATGAGAAAAAAGAGTTATGTGCATGCTTGAATGGAATTAAAGTGCCACATGGTTATTCGTCGAACATCAAAAGCCTAGTGTCGATGCAAGACCTAAAACTCACCGGGTTAAAGTCACATGATTGTCACACTTTGATGCAACAATTACTACTTGTGGCTATTCGTTCCATTTTACCTGAAAAGGTAAGATATGCTATAACTAGATTCTGTCTCTTCTTCCAGTCCATATGCGAGAAAGTCATAGATCCCGATGACGCGGATTCATTGCAGTACCTCGTTGTAACCTCTCTTTGTCAGTTGGAAATGTATTTTCCACCCTTTTTCTTCACTATCATGATTCATCTGACCATTCACTTGGTTAGGGAGATTTTGTACCTTGGGCCCGTGTACTTGAGATACCAGTATCCTTTCGAAAGATTGATGAAAGTCTACAAGGACTATACATCTAATCGGTATCGTCCGGAAGGTTGTATTGCTGAACGCGCTATTTTAGACGAAGCTCTTTCATATTGTTACGCTCATCTCTCCCCTGAGGAGTTGATTGGCGTTCCTAAGAATCGTCATAGTGACTGGATGACCGTAAAAGGTATTAGGGGCCGGGTTGAAAAAATTGTGACACGTGAAATGTTGCATTTAGCACACACGTATGTGCTAAACAACGAAGATGAGGTGCAACCTTATATTCAACAACACAAAGATGAGCTCAAATACGATCACCCAAACAAGACCGAGAAGTGGATTGCGAACGAGCATACGAAGACGTTTGCAGAGTGGTTTAGGAATATTGTCTTAGAGTGTACGAATCAAAATGGTGATGACATCTCTTCTAGGTTACTACGTCTTGGTTTAGGTCCAAATGCCAGGGTCACCTTTTACAGCAGTTTTGCCATTAATGGATATACTTTTTACACCCGCGAGCAAGATGAGTTGAGCACAATGCAAAATAGTGGTGTGAGTTCTAAATTTGAGGCAATGCACTTTGCTACTTCAAAAGATAAAAAGCCTATTTGGGGAAAATGCCTTTATTATGGTGTTATTCAAGAAATATTGGTACTAGATTACATTGATTTCACAATGCCTTTGTTTCGATGTAACTGGGTTGATAACAACCTCCATTGTGTCCGAAAGGATAAGATGGGATTTACGTTGGTCAATCTGGGTAAGGTTGGCAATAATAAGGATGATCCTTTCATAATGGCATCCCAAGCTAAACAAGTGTTCTATGTCACCGATCCTATGGATAAGAAGTGGTCTTTGTCTTTGTCTATAAGGAGTAGAAGGAGTAGTCCATCCGATAATGGTGATGATCGGGATGTCGTTTTTGAGGGAATGGATCACTCTACCACTGTATCTTATTTCGACGATGTTGACACTGATCATGAGGACACTGAAAGCATCTATATGCGTGATGACCATGGTGAAGGTATTTGGGTTAACGAAGAAACTATGACATCCAAGCAACGCGTCCCGATCCCGATATAGTTCATCGGACACGGTGATATGGACGACCAACATTTTGAGTCATTTTCAGACCAATAATTTGATGGTTTAATTTATTGGTAAATCAATAATGGTCATTGTTAAATAAAAATTCCCAAATTTGCATGGCATGGTAAATCCTGTAGCTTAGATATGCAGTATGCATGCATGTTGGTGTTGTCTTATTTTCTTGATCTTATTATTAGATGTGGATCTTTGGTGTTGAAATTGTTTGAATAATGTTGCAAAGATATGGTGCTTCTACATTTATTCTGAATTATGTATTATTCTGAGTTTGGACCGTAATGGAATTCTGATAATTTTAAAAAAAAAAACAAAGGTTCAACAATAACAACGGTTATATTTAAATTACCCGTTGTTAATACTTTCAACAACGGTTATAGTTACATTACCCGTTGTTATTACAATCAACAACGGTTATAGTTACATTACCCGTTGTTATTACTTTCAACAACGGTTGTAGTACCCCTACCCGTTGTCATTGATTTTTTTGACATATTTCATTTTGGCGCAAATTTGGTGAAAATATATTACAACGGGTATATTTTAACCGTTATAATAAAGTTTTGACAACGGTTGACTTTTATTGACCCGTTGTTATTAACATATAACAACGGTTTTGCTTTGAGCACCCGTTGTCAATAGTTTGTCTTAATAAAAAAACTAATTTACAAACACATACAGCATACCACACAAACACACACAACACCAGTTCAACCGTTGGTATCCTGAGTTTATTCTTCTCTCTTCCTCGCTTTCTACATTCTCGTTGCTTACTACCGTCGCCCGATTTCGACGCCTTGATTCCGTTGCCTTCCCTTATCATCCTGCTCGTTCTCTTTATCATCATCATCATCAGGTATGTTCACTTTAATTTTGTTTTCGTCATTAGGGTTTTAAGACGATCATCTTTTTGCTTTTTCATGCATCTGTTTGTTTTTCGTCTTCTTTGTTATCTTTATCATCCCGCATCATCTACTTCACTCCTCTTATTAGGGTTTAGGATTTTAGAAGCTCAATCTGTTGTTTTAAATTTTCATTCCTATTAGGGTTTAGGGTTTTAGATAATACTCTGCATGTACGTTGTTAAGTTGTTCATTTCCTATATCATTCATATTTGGGTTTTAGGATTATCATGGGTGAAAAACGGAAAAGAAGTCAAAAGAATAATAAGCCTGTGGATAACAAGCCTGGTGAGAGGGGTGCTACGAAGTGCCCGAAAGCCCTTGCAGCTATAGCCGCTAAAGGCCCGATGGAAATAACATGGAGCTCGAAGGGTTTCCCTACTGGTCCAAATGCGGGTTATTTATCCAGTTGGATTGGATGTTGCACAAGACAGTTTGTGCCTATCCATTTAGATGATGTTAGAAATTTGAATCCAAAATTGGCGGAGTTATACTTGGCTCGTGTAAAGGAAGCCTTTATTATACCCGATGAATGCCATGATAAGTATTTAATGCATAAGGCAGGGGATGTCCTAAGGCAGTGGAAGTGTGACGCTGCTAGGGATTGGTTGTATGTGGACAAGGCAACGGGGGAGATGCGTAAGAGCCCACCGGCAAACAAGTGCCCCACCATCAGTCAGGAATAATGGGATCTTTTCAAAGAGATGAGAACTACTGAGAAGTTTCAGGTTAAATATCCTCGCCTTTTAACGATTTACCTATCATTTTTTTAATTAATGAGTCCTTTATATAATCTTTTTATTATCTCATCTACTTGCGCTTTTATATAATTATTTGAAGGCCGTTAGCAGAAAAATCGTGCTAACATTTCATGCAAGAAGGGGAAATGGTATGGTTCTCGAGGCGGTTACAGAAAGATAGAAGAGAAACTCGTAAGTAGCATGCATTATTCCCCTGTGAGACTTTATTTTTTTAATCACACTTGGACTTGCATTGATACACATTTACATGTATAAATGTTACCATGTTAATGTGTAGGTGGCAAAGGGAGTGACCAACTTGGATCGGCATGTAACTTATAAAGAAAGGCACACGCCTAAAGGATCCCGGTCGCGTGACAAATATGATGAGGAAGTGTTGGCCAACATAGTAAGCATTATTTTATTAAGACGAGTTCATTACTAACTTTATTATTTTAGTCACAAATATAATTTGAAGTTTATTTAATTTATTATAGGACAACGTATTGAAAGAGGTAGAAGAAGGGAAATTCACTCCCAGTGGTCGTAATGACGTTCTTGCTAGAGCGATCGGCCGACCCGAACATCCAGGTCGTTTGAGGGGCGTCCCGTTACAGGTTGGAGTAACGAAATATTATGGGACAATTGCCCCGATAAAGAAGAAAAGGAAGACTAAGTCTGAGAAGGCTGACATGGTACCATTTATTCTATTATTTTCATTTAAGTTCAATTCACATGTTATTGTTGGGATAAAAATTGCTGACACATTACATTCTTGGCACGCACTTGATTAATGGCATCCGTACTACTAAAGTTGAATGCTTTGAGGCAAGCTTTCCGAAGAAGAAGTGAAGATGATGGAGGATGTCATTTATAAAAGGGGTAATAAGGTACAACAGATTGGTCAAGAGGCCGCTACTACCTTGGCAATACATGAGAAGGAAGTATCGGTCAACGAGATTCGAAAGATCGGTACCTAATGCTTCTGAAGTTGTAACAACTAAAGCCGATCCGGTACCTAATACTTCCTTATTTTTCTTTTCTTTTTTTTTGGGTAAGATCGGGGGTGTGTTCCCTGCCAGCTCTAATGCTATAACTTCCGACATCGTGCCATTGGTTAATTTTATTAGGTAAATAATGGGTCCGAAAAGGAGATGCAACTTGAGAAGACGGTGATGGAAAACAAAGATACATCCCCTTCAAGTCGGTTCCTGTTTTCGATGGTATGCATGACGTGTTTAATTAGTTAAATTTATATGAATTCTATTAAATTTTGGGATATAATAATGTATGTGTATATTCTTCAGGCCGTAAACAAGAGGCCGTTTATTCTTGCTTGACCCTAAATTCGTAAATCCATATGTGCGTGTTGGCGGGGTCTCGTAGAAATGCACACCAAATCGGCGGAAAACGTAGTTCATGGCGAAAAACTTTTGCCGAATCATAGAAAAGTAGAGATAACTACAGTATTTCCAGGCCATGAAAACTTTCAACCGCTGTCGTCCCAGATTCGTGACGACATTACCATTCTGGGAGATGCGGTTGGAAGTTTCATCCAATGGCTGAAACTCACATCTACTTGGCTCGGCCGTCTCCGCCTCAAAGCCGAAAGCAAGCATTGGGGTTAGAAGAAATACCTTTATATATATGTTACATTTTTAATTGTTGAATGTTTTTATATGTTCAATTTATATGTTATTTTTTTTTTGTAGGGAACAAAAAAGTCGGCTTTGGCGGATAAGCCTAAGTCCACAGACATGCCAACTACCTCGTCGAGACAACAACTTGATGAGGTATTTAATTAACTTCTCCATTTTTATGAAAACCTCCCTTTAATTTTTTTTTGTTTCTGTATTTCTAAAAAGCATGGAAATTTTTTGTATGTAGGGAACAGAAAAGCCGGCTAAGGCGGATAAGCCTAAGTCCCCGGACATGCCAACTACCTCGTCCAGACAACAATTTGATGAGGTATTTAATTAACTTCTCCATTTTTTTAAAAACCTCACTTCCTTTATTTATATTTTGTCTGTATTTCTAAAAAGCATGGTAATTTTGTGTAGGGGACAAAAAAGACTGATAAGCCTAAGTCCCCAGTCATACCTGCTACTACTACCTCATCATTGAAAGAGCAGGTTGATGAGGTATTTAGTTAAGTACGCTTTTATTTTTATTACTCCAACTAGGATATGTTACCTTTGAATTTTTTATTATTTTAATTATCTACATGTGTAGGCTGGTGGTAGTAGCACAAAATCAAAGAATCATTATTTCCCCGACCTGACAGAAGTTAGGAGTTTAAACTCCACACAATATTCTGGGAAGGATTACATGCAAAAAGTAAGAACGGTGACGATGAGGAAACTGCATGAGGAGGCTTGTCGTCGCATAGCCAACGAGCAATTGATAATTATTCCGCTCGAGGAGGATATTCTAGGGGTTGAGCGCGAAGCACTTATGTCATGGGATATGCTAGCCATTTGGGCTGGCCTAGACCAGATTGATGTCCAACACCTATTTGTTTGGATGAAGTCAGTTTCTTAATAAATAATTTCATATTCTAATATTCTGACTACTAGATAGTGTTTTAAATACCGGAATTAATACCGTAATAATGTAGGATATTGAAATTGAGAGTAATCCCCGAGAAGAAGATTCCATCCGATCAATACGTTCTGTGCCCCTATGTTTTATCTTTATTTATTCCGAATTCTCGTTCAAGATCGGGTAGATTATATTGCTCAAAGAATTGGCGACAACCAAGAAGCTGGTTTTTGCCCCTTATAATGAAAAAGGGTAATAAACAAATTAATATTACGTTTCCCCCTACAATTGCATTTTCATAACTAATATATGTACTTGTTAATAATGATGATGTCTCTTGATGTAGGACTCATTGGGTGCTAGCAGCCATCATGCCGACAAAGAAGAAAGTTTTTTGGTTGGACCCTTTACATAATCAACCAAGCGAGACTTTTAAGCGCTTGATTAATAAGTAAGTTTATAATACTGATTTATTTATAATAACATTAAGTTTCAATTTTTATTTATAGCAAAAAGCTCATTTTTGCCCCTAAAAAAATGAGTTTCTGCCTCCTTTTTTTTAAAAAAAAAGGGCCTTTGAGAAGAGAAGAGCTAACGAGCAGGATCAACCCACGAAAGATTCTGATGATGGCCCTGATTTTATTACGATAACAGGGGTACGTGCTCAAATACAATACATTAAGTGCAAAAATCTGTGTTTAATACTAATACAATACCTAAAGTTCAAGATTCTGATGTGAGCCTTCTCTCGTCTGTTTGTTTTTATGTAATAATAGGCCCCTCGCCAGCCGGATAGCATACAATGTGAATACTACGTTTGTCGGTTCATGTTGGAGATTATTAGGCGAAGATATATCCTTATTCCAGAAAAGGTTAGTAATTTAATAATGTGTTTATTACTTTTTTTAAATTAGAGTGATGTTGTCTTGCTTGTTTGCTATACCATGATGTTGCTATGCAATATTTGATGTTGTTACAATAATGTCTTGTCTTTGTTTTTTCCGCAGATGCAATCAACCCGTCACAAGAGATTCAAAGAAGACACAAGTTTAGATATAGACGAGGTAAGGGACATGTTGGGCAAATACGTCTTAGAAAATAGAAATGCATGATACTCGAGTTTAGATCACTTTATTAGTAAATTTTTTGTTGAAGTTAGGGAATGATTAGTTCATGTAAATTTAACTCCTTGTAAGTATATATATATATATGATCTTTCTTGTTGTGGTTGAATTGAATATATTGAGTTCGATGAACCCAAATGTGATTTATCTTTGGTCTTTGGTATATGGTGTCTTTGATATATGCGGGTTTTTGAATGGCATGAAACAAATTTAATTTTTAAAAACATTAGGAGTTCGTAATAAAAACGGTTACTAAAAAAAACCGTTGTGAAGACCTTCCACAACGGTTACTAAAAAAACCGTTGTGAATACCTTTCACAAATACCGCGCATAATATTCAACAACAGGTTTTAAACGAAGAACCGTTGTTAAAAGTCTTCACAATTTTGGAGGGAAAGTTACAACAACGGGTTTTAAACTAAGAACCGTTGTTACTACAAATTTCAACAACGGGTATGTAGCATATACCCGTTGTTAAAAGTCTTCACAATTTTGGAGGGAAAGTTACAACAACGGTTATACATATGACAACCGTTGTTATATTATTCCCACCAAATTTTTGAAACACTTTCCACAACGGCTTACACGCAACAACAACGGCTTTTAACCGTGGTGAATACTTTCGACAACGGTTTAAGTAAATAACCTAACCTTTGTAAATACCTTTTACAACGGCCACTTTAACAACGTCCGCTTTTTGTTTTTACAACGGTTTTTACCCGTTGTTATAGCCTGTATCTGTAGTAGTGGAGGCTTGTCTGGTACCCGATTGAGGTATATTTTCCTTTGTTCTTTAATTTCATTGCCTCTTTTTAATAGAAGGGTTTGTTACCTTCGATGCGGATCCAGATTGTAGGGCGTCGACGCGTTGATAATGACTCAACCCCCAGTTTTCCCGACACAGACCACCTTTTAGGGGCCGGGTGGTGAGGAGCTACAGCTGCACCTGCCAGAGCCTGCGGCCGCTGAGGTGACCGACGCTGGCATGGAGTGGAGGTTGACAGTTCTGAGGGTGAGTTTCTGATCTGAATACTCCTCCTCGTTTATATTTTGCCTCGCATTTTTGTTGTATTGAAGGACCTTTCTGGTTGTAGGTGTTGACCGCTAGTCATCAGGCTTTATGGCGGATGGCTAACCAGTGGAGGGCGCTTGCTGGTGACCTGGCTCCGAGGGAGTCTCGGCTTGCGCAGGTGCTTTTTGTAGGTTATTTTTGTGTGTTTTTGTGTTTCCTTTCACGTTTAGATCTTAACGACCTGTATTGTGTTTTGCAGGGTGCTGCGGATCCGGCGGAGCTTGCTCGGGTCCGTGCTGAGTTGGGTGCAGCGAGGTCGATGATCGAGTCACAGGGGCTGGGGATCATCAGTCGGGATCAGGAGTTGAGGCGTAGCGAGGACGGGTTGCGGAGCCGAGATGCGGAGATTGGCTCTCTCAGGGCTCAGCTGGCTGCAGCGGAGGAGCTTCGCGTCACGATGGAGTACGAGACGTTGGAGAGTTCTCCGGAGAGGGAGCCCGAGCTGGAGGTGGTGTCTGCCTTGGCCGCGACCCCTCGTAAGACCGAGACTGGCCCACCGGGAGGCGTTGAGTAGTTGTAGTTGTTTGTCCGTGTTTTGGACTTTTGTTTGTACATATTTACATTTTGCGTGAGGCGGTTTGTATATATGTGTTTTTGGTTCGTGGTTTATTTGTGTTTGGCTTTATTTGTGTTGTGTTTCAGAGAAGCACGGTCAGCTACTAGTTCCCCTTTGCTTTGCACTTGTTCCTGCATTGTTAGTGTAGAAAACAAGCAACAGGTAGCACGTACGCATAAACGTAAACACGCAAAAAGTATTTGATGAAAACAAAAATAACCACGATGACTCGAAGTGAAAATTTGAAATATAAATTTTGAAAATTCCGCGACAGGTCGTCGCGTTTGTATTTTTCAACTGAAATTGATTTGAAATTTCGAGCAATTAACTCGTGTTTGAATTAAATTGTACCGAATTTTGCTAGAAATTGATTTGTAACTCGAAAAACTAAAACTCAAACCGTCGCGGGTGAATTTTAAAAGAGATTTTTGCGAGTGTATTTGATTTGATTTTTGTGAGATCAAGACTCGGATTTGCGAGATCTTGAATTTTGGAGGAAAATTGACGTCGTGTTATCAACTTTCGAATTTTGTGGGAAAATGTGAAAAAGCGAAATTTTTTCGGAATTTTCGACTAACATGGAAACGATCCGTCGTGGATCGAGGAGACTAGCCCTTCCCCCCTAAAAAAGAAGACAAAACCTGTATGCTTAAAGCTGCGTCATGGAAACCGTGTCAGATTTCGTAAAACGCGAAAACAAGGAAATGTGAGTGTGAGAAAACACAAAAATTCCTGGATAGGCCCGAAAAGGCGCGAGCCTTACGGCGGGAGGATTTAGGTGTCAGGAAGAAACACAACTTGAAAAAGACAAATCAAGGTGCGGATCCTGAGAACCAGCCCAAAGAGGCGCGAGGCCATGGGCGATGGAAGGGAGCTTTCCCTTTTTTCGGAAAAAAAGCGCTGATTGTTTTGTAAAAATATGGACGTTTGTGCTTCATTGTTCATCATCCGAAACACGAAAAATATCTCCACAAAAACCTTTTCTTCTTCTTCCACAAAATTATTCATGGATGCTTTCGAAAATAGGTTGTGACATTGGTGTTGGGATTTGTCACCTCCCGAAAAGTATCAACTCGTTATAATGGGAGTTGGTCAATTGTTGGTGCTTCGTCAAGTCAAGGTGCAATCCTCGTTCCTTGAAGCATGCTCTCAGTTTTGGGATTCAAAACATCATGTTTTCGTTTTCCCGAAAGGTGAAATTTGTCCACTTGCCGAAGAAGTAGGCGCCATAGGTGGATGGTCGGGTTGTACTCCGGTGCTTCCCCCGACTCGGTTGTGTTACAAAGAGAACTTTCGTTCAATGTTGGGTTTGTCAACAAGTCAAATAAACTTTCTCCTTGCGCCCCATGGTGTGGATATGTTGGCTCTTATCAACATTTTCTCAAACCGGTTGGATGTCAATGTTTCGGAAGTGACTAGGAGAAGGGCTCTTGCCTTTTGCCTAGTGCATGCATACCTCCTTGTTGATGCCTTGAAGAAGGAGGGGTCCAAATGTTATGGTAGTATGACCCTTGTGCATGTGGTTAAGCAAATGGAACATGGTAGGGATCCATCATGGTTGGTGCTTGGCGAGATCATCCAAGCTTTGGATAAGAAGGGCTCTTGTGGAGAACCTCCCTCGTTCGGATCTCCAAGGATCCTCCAAGTGTGGCTATTGGAGAGGCTAAGGTTTGTAGAGCCTCCGGCCGATTCTCCTTCTTATTCCTTCCGTCACCTTACTATGAGGAAGAAATTGTACTCGGATAGTTTTGCATCCACCGAGGCCTATTGGACCTCGAGATTGGTGGAGGAGGGTGGTCCTCATATCTGTTGGGTGGTGCCATGGTGGCACTTGAGGTCCTTCACGGGGTTGCCCGCTTCGGCCGCTACTTCTTGTTCTTTGATGGTGGTGGGTTTGAAGGTTGCTTCCTTCATTTATCCCGAAAGGCTTATGAGGCAAATGGGGCGTCAACAAAAGATGCTCGCTCAAGATACTCTCGTTCAAGAGAGTGTTTTCCGGAACTCCGAGCTTGTGGAGGTCTTTGAAAGGTGGTGGGCCACTCAGCCGATTTGGGTTGTACCAAACCCCGTTGCCACGACATGGGTGACTCCCGCTTATGTCAAGTGGTCAAGAGCTCAAACCTTGGAGGAAAGGTCCAAATCTCGTAAGGACGAGGTCGTCGACTTGAAGTATAGAGAGGTTTGCAAGGTCAACCATGCCTTCTTTGACGATTTTGCCGATGATGTTAGCCCGGATGTAATGAGGCTACCAAAGAGGAGAAGCTCGGGTCCCAAAGAGATAGTGAGCCGAGGGAATAATCTACTTAATTTAAGGGGTACTTTCGTCAGCTAAAATAAAACCACACTGGAAAAGGGAATTGATAGCAATTTGTATGCACTAATGCTCACTAAGGTAGTAATTTTAGGTGTTTTTTTATAAGGTAGTAACTTTTGAAAACAAATATTTATAAATCTGTAAAAATTAATTAACCCTTATTTAAACACACTAGAAAATTCTATCGAACCACTTTGCATGAAAAGCGATAGGGCGAGGTCAAGGTTATCATTCTTTTCTTTTAAATAAGAGTCTCAGGCAATTATGATCAAATGCTATCTCAAGAAACTGGTTATCGTGCAAAATAATTTTTAATGAGAGTTTGAATTACATTTAATATTCCGTTTCGTATTTAAACTACGACAACATTGCATGTAATAGAGAAGTTTCAAAATGTATTTTATCGAATTAAGCTTGACAGATATCGTATAAATCCCAAACAAATTTTTAATTTAACCTATTTCAATGTCCTCATTTTAATAGTTTTAGAGCGTGCAATATAACTTAAAATTCAGCATGTAATCATGTATAATAGACCATCAACTATAGACAATATTTTGTGATCTTTGTTATGGACTTGATTTGTGCATAAATTTCTTATGTATTCCCAACTCATTCACTGATACAGTCATACTAAGGTCGTTTTTTTGGACTTAGTTTTAACTCATTTCAATTCAATTTAGTTCTATTCAGTTCAGTTCAGCTTCATTCAGTTCAGTCATATTTTCACAAATTAATTCTAGCTCTATTCACTTCAGTTTATAGTTCAACTCCAAAAATTTAATTCAATTTAGTTAAGCTCTTTTCAACTGAAAAAAATAAGACAGAAGGATATACGAGCAGGCGAGCAGCTTGTCTCTACGTTTGCCAAAAGAATGATTTACATACAGAGTATCGATCAGCAAAAACAGCTCACATACGTTGTTACATTTCTCATGCTCAAATCCACTTGCTCTAACAAGGTCAGAGTTGACATACAAGTTTGAAAGTCAACTAGACAAAAATCGTAGAACTGCTATAATAACAATAGGTCTTGGTATAGACGGGTGGGGCGAATAGACAGGTAAAGACCTCTAATAAAATGGGTAGGGGGGACAAGGTGGGGCACCCCCCATGTGCTTCCCACTTTATGGCAAATGGATATTTTGTGAGGGGAAGTGGTATCCGTCTATACGTATAGACGGATAGTGTCCGTCTATAATGAGAATTTGTGCTATAATAATACGGCGTAATATTCACACGTAATTTGCTTACCACGTCGGCTATTGCTAATTCCATGCTGGATGGAACATGCACCCAATTTCTAGAACTCCTTGATTCTACTAAGAAAAATGAATTGGCACCATCCGTCATTCGATGATACTGAGTGTTAGAGTAATATACTTTATTCCATTGCAAAATCTCGTTAATAGAAGTAATACGACTTTTAATAAGGAAAAGATATGTGAAATCGACGTTAATATAATGACAGACTTATTAACCTTATCACGAATAAAAATATATAAAGACTTGAGTATGTTATATATGTTATGTATATACAGAGTACATAATATCCTATGTCAGGCTTAATAAGTTAACTCTTAAATTATGCCATACAAATCGAATATCATATAGACGGAAAGTTATTGATTATTATTATTAATCTTAATAAAACTATCATATTATTGGTTATTTGTCATGTTTAATTATAACTAATTCTACAAAGTACTTAATATATAGTTTTGTCAAGTTGGGAGTATAATAGTTAGGATAACTTCAATACGTGAAGTCAAACGTAAATAATGATAATGAAATGCAAATATTGAGAGATCCGAAAATCTCGTCAACTACGAGAGTGTTTAGTGTTTACAATTACATATGAGATTGACTGTGAAATATAATTTGACAACTTGTAAGGAACAAGGCAACGACTTCTCCTATTTGGCGTATCATGCCTTATTCATGCTTGAATCCCTCCATTTTACACATTACGAAGTTCCACAAGACGGATCACTATATAAACCTATCATGTAAATCATTAATAAAACTTTTTAGTGAACTAATGAAGACGACATGCATCGATTACAAATTTTTCTAATACAATCAATAAATTTTAGAGTATCTAAAAACCAAGTTTAATGAGTAGAATTAGAACACACCAAAACAATGACTAACAAAAAAATTCTACTTATGTCGGAAATATAGATTGAGATTAATTATTTGAGACGAGTTAATAATGTGATATATTTCCCTGAAAATACTCCGGGCTTACAACTAAAAAATTTAGATTTTTCACTATTCGTGGTAGACGTTGCCTATAGTTTAGTTGTTATAAAATGCATAAGAAACATCAGATAAAATGTATATTAGAGAAAATAATAAACAATATTATTTAACTCCATTTGACATTTTATTATACAATTTACTATTAGTGATGTTATGTATTAAGAGGTATAAAGAAGAAGTTTTTGCTTAAATGGGGTTGATACCCAAACTATTTAACAAGATGGGGCCGGTTTCAAACTATTTACAAAAAATGGGTCCACGTCATCATTTCCGAATTTTTCTTTTTTTTTTTGTGAAATTGGACAAGTCACTTTCGCCGTTTCGGACAATTTCGGGTGACACAGGTGCTTGCCATTTGAGTTGTTTGACATGTCATTTTCGTCCTATAGGTCATTTTCTCCTTGTTTTGACCACCAAATGACGAAATACCACCACCATTCTCTTAATCTCACTTTTTGATTTATCGAAACACTATTTATTTGAGTAATTAGCTCAATATTTTGTGCTAAAAACGACCCTCAATATCACCATCCACTTAATTTGAGTTTAATAATCGATTCTATTTTTCACTAATCGTTTGCATTTTTTCACTTCAAGAAATCTTAGAACCCGTGAGTATCAACCCCATTTAAGCAAAAACTTCTATAAAGAAATGGTTCAACACTTCTAATCCGTATAAGATTTTTGGTTTCTTGAAACAACTTAGTTAACTTTGTTTAAAAAAATATTATTATTATTATAGCATTATACGAATTTATATCCACCAAAAGCGTAATATAACTGTTAATTAATGTCTTTAATAATACAATCAGATAAGATGTGTGTTGCAATATGGAGTATAATACTTATGTATATATGTTAAATAAAAAAATTCAACGAAATTTAAATGTTTCACAAAGTATTAAGCAAAGATAGATAATAAGTTAAAGTGTAAGGAAAAAAATAGGCTAGAATAGGCTAGAATTATAAATTTATTAAACTAAATATTTTGTAGATATAACATAATTTAAGCCCAAAAATTTAGATTTTTCATTTAGGCGGGAAAATATTGGAGGTTTCTTATTCTTTTAGTTTAAGGGGGATGCATAAGAAACATCAGATAAAATGTAAAGAACGACAAACAAACGTATCCGACAAACAGATTTACGTGTTTCATTATTGATGTGATAGGTATATCCACAAGACGGTATCACAAGATTTACCTGGCAAAACGGGTCACTTTATTGGTATTGGCACGGGTCGGGTTCATTTTGGATCGGGTCATTTAGAAGTTCGTCACATATTTCCCCATAATAGTCTTGAGTTGAATCACTTTCACATTTTGGGTCAATTTCGGGTGACCCATTGATTCCATACGGGTCATTTCCCCGGGTCATTTTCGGGTATAGGTCATTTTGGGTCGGGTTGCTTTTGAGTTAATGGCTAAGCACTTAAATTAATACTATTTTGATTAAGAAATACTATTTTGCAAATTTAACTATTTATTAGGGATTATTGTAACCAATGAAACTTTATTTTGATATATATAGTATTAATATGAGTTAATACAGTCGTTTCTCAAAGGTCATTTTAGGTCACTTCAAGTCATTTGGGATCGGGTGAGTTATGAGACATCTTTTCGGATTGGGTCACCTCGGGTCGGGTCAACATTGGGTCAAACAATGTTCTTGCTCACAATTTCAAGTAGACGGGTCGGGTTAGTTGATCAAACCCTCATATTCGGGTCAAGATTTCGGGTCATTTTGGGTCTCGGAAGAGTTGTATTTTGAATGATGTCGGGTCATTAGAATACCCATTTTGCCAGGTCTAGGTTGAATCCCCCCGGGTCCATGCATTCCCGCACCACCACATGGACCATGTAAGCCACCCCCTTCGGGGGCTGCAGTGGCCAAGTAATCATCGCCCCAGCTGGTAGTCGAAATCACTTTAGAAACCTATATCATGTAAATCATTAATAAATATTTTTTTAGAGTATCACTCGGGATTAAAGCTAAAAAATTTAGATTTTTCATTATTCATGGTAGACGTCGCCTGGTAGTAGTTGTTATAACATGCACAAGAAACATTATATAAAACGTAAAGAACAAACAAGCATAACCGACAAACAGATTTACGTGGTTCATTATTGATGTGATAGGTATGTCCATCGTCAGAAGGGAGAGATATTTTATTGATATTGGGGACGGAGTTACGGATTTTGGATTCAAAATATAGAAGTTACGTGGCAAAAGGGAGACCCCATAATAGTCTTGAGTTGAATCCTCTCACATTAGACAGATGTACTTGATGCACCCCATAGATTCCATACGTACCAGATTCCCCCTTCTGTCTCAGATTATCACTCAGAATGGAGCAATCGCATACTTCCGACATATAGCATGTCTAAACAATGTTGGAACCTGTTGTGCGAAGCCGACTTAGTGAACGAACATATCAGATGGGTTATGAGTAGTACCCATTTTTTTCACTCTAACTCTCAACTCATTTCTCAAAAGGTGATATCTCACCTCTATATGCTTAGTCCTCTCAAGATGGGCTTGATCCTGAGCCGAACATATTGCACTCAGACTATCACAATATTAAATAGCTTGCTCACAATTTCAATGTAGACCCGGATTGTTGATCAAACCCTTCTGATAAGATTATAGAGGGGAGATTATTGCATAAGGAAGAGTTGTATTATTGAATGATGTGTTTGCCATTAGAATACATCGATATATATAATAAACCATAATACTCTAAATCCTAGACGGTAGCTGTCGTAACTCATAACTCGTAACCTAACCCTACTGATAGCCCGCCCTAATGGGCCTAATATCCTAATACCCTCCCGCAATTGTAAAGGCAGTACGTAATACGAACTTTACGATTGGAGAAATACATAAAAAAATATGAAAAGAAAGCGTTGTTAATCTTCATTAAAGATCTCCATCTCCACAAGGTTGGTAAACGAGTATAAGACTCGCTAGAAAATTTCCGAACACGAACGTTATTTTTCGGACTTGGTGGAAGTATGAGTTAATTTGTAGGAACCCTAATCGAACCTGACAAATATCAATAAAACGGAATATTATCCGTTAATTTTAAGATCTGGAGAACGTTAAGCTTTTCGAACTCCAAATAAATCAATTTAGGTACCACCTTAAACGAATTTGAGGAATTTTAATTAAGATTTCACAATAGAAGAATCATGGTTTTCTTTCTTAAGGGGTCTTGAGGACATTTTATTTTGGGTAAAAGAAATTGGGAAAAACCCTTGAATAGTGGTACGGCATGCTCCTATGATCATTTCATGGACAAAAGATGGAAATAATCTATGAAAGCATATTTCATAAAAGCGTACTTGTATCCAATTATACAGTAACTTTTTTTTAAAAGGCGAATTCAGTAAAGATTATCGTAAAATCCCACCGGTGAGCGCCATGAATTTTCACCCATCGGCAAGATGGCGGAAACGATTTTAAGAGTCCTCTTAGGAAAGAGGCTCTGATACCATGATAAGATTATAGAGGGGAGATGATTGCATAAGGGAGAATCGTATTATTGAATGATGTGTTTGTCATTAGAATACATCGATATATATAATAAACCATAATACTCTAAACCCTAGACGGTAGCCACCGTAACTCATAACTCGTAACCTAACTCTAATGATAGCCGGCCCTAATAAGCCTAATATCCTAATACCTTCTAACTAGATATATACTCCTTTAGCTGCTTCTGTCAATACCATGTACTCTGTTTCAGTTGTAGACAAAATAATTTTAGGCTACAACGTAGCTTTATTTCCAAGTGACGACATAATTAGTCATTTATCTACTACCGTCAACATCTACGACATATCTAACTTTGAGTTCCCCGACATTAGGCTTAATCAAAATCTGATGATTATCTTGACAATAGGAGTATTATAGACCCATTTATATATGACACAAACATGAATCCTATACGATATGATCTATTTTGATAGATTTATACTCCTTGGCATTGTAACAGTTTTAATATGACACATTTCAAACATAAGTTATAATCAATATTACCTAGTGATATGTTACGTTCTTTTAATTTGAATTTAAAGTCACTTTTTCTAAGTCCGGTTTAGCTCTTATAAGTTAAGTTAAGTTCATCTATATATAAGTTCAGTTCAACTCTTATAAGTACAGTTCAGCTCAACTCCTATAAGTTCTATTCAGCTTCTATAAGTTCAGCTTAGAAAAGTTTAGTTCAATTCATACCCATTTTTCTATAAGTCCGACTCTTATAAGTTCAGTTAAGCTCCTATAAGTTCAGTTCAGCTTCTATAAGTTCAGTTTAATTCAATTCAGCCCCTATAAATTCAGTTCAGCTCCTATAAATTCAGTTCAGCTCTTATAAGTTCAGCAAAATTCAGTTCAAAAGAACAAGGTCTTAAACTTACCAATACGTAAAAGTTGATAGATAGATTCATACTCGTTTGAGGCCCTGTTCTTTTCGGCTAAAAATGGCTGAACTGAACTGTACTGAACTTAATTGAATAGAGTTAAACTGAAATGAAATGAACTGAAATAAGAGTTAATTTGAAAAGAAAAGATCTGATCTGAACTGAACTGAATTAAATAGAGCTGAACTGCACTAAAATAAGCACTAAATTGAGTTAAAAAAAACATGGCCCGATTCTAGTGTATTTTGAAATCTATTTGGAAGTCTATTATCCATTTTCCTTTAATTTATTAAAAAAAAAAAAAACAAAGAAATAAGAGTGTAGAATTTGCGAATATGTATGGACTACGAAGGACGCGTTGACCATTTGAGTTTATCACAATTCACAACCAATACATTATACGTACTCAAATTATCGTCGTTACTTCTCATTGGTTTATCTATAAATACCCTCACTATCTCCTCCCAACTCCACACCTCCACACCTCCCAACTCACAATATTACAATACTACTACTTTAGTATTAATTTACTAAGCAGCTTACTACTACTTATATACTTGCTTGTTAGAAACAAACAAATGGAGGGTAAAAAATTCATGAAAATCGTTTTATTGTTTACGGTGGTAGCAATAGCATTGATAGGTGTACCGGCATCGGCTGCAACAAACGGGCCGGCGCCAGCACCATCGTGCTTAGCAAGCATATCTACTAGTTGCAATATTACGGATGGAGATACAGCTTCTCAAACAGCACAACTAGATCAATGTTGTACTGCCTTGAGTGATGCCATAGACAACCAAAGGAAGTGCTTTTGTCTCCTTAAGCCTTATCTTGATGACACCGCTTCTGATACCGCTGCCGTTGCTCAGCTCTTCACCTATTGTAGCATCGATGGTTCTTTTGACACTCTTTGCCCTACTGATGACGGTATACACATACGTGTCTTTTTTCAATATATGCATTGGTCATAGGTTTTTTGCATTTATGTATGTACTCCTTTATATCGTTTTTGTTAGACTTGATTGAATGTCGTAAAAGTAATACTAAATTTTAGTACTATCGTATCGCATAAGTAATGTAGACAATAGATTCCATACAATAGAGACAAAATGTGTAGGGTTTATATTGTACATGTGAAGGGGTGGTACTTATCAGGGCGGTCCATACGATATGCAATTCGGTTCATGGAACCGGGGCCCAAAGGAAAAAGGGCCTCATAATTTTTATTTTCAAACAGCAAATTATCGCAAGACATTGGAAGTGGCATAGTGGTGTAGTGGTTCGTTTGCCTAAGATAGGACTAGACTGCTCGTGTTCGACCCCCTTTCAACGCAGTTTTTTGATTAAATTTTCAATTGACTTCTTTATTATCTTCAAAATCCTCAAAAGTAACCATGTCAGGAGTTAATCCCTATACCAATTTGTATAACAAAGGTTTGATCAAACTATTGAAGAACCACTAAGACCATTAGCAATTTGTTGTACATGAGTGGAAGTACATTTATATAATTCCACATTACTCTACTATCAATACACCAATTATCATTTTAAAACATGTAGAGTTTCTACGTTTCTTAAATAAAATTATAGTAATAAAAATAATATTCAATAAACTTTTAGTTGTGTAAGTTTGCAATTGATAAAATTCAATGGTCGGTAAAAATAAAATAACATGTTAATTTTTTACAACGGTATTATATAGGGCCTCATAATAAAATTTAGAACAGGGCTTCTAAATATCATGGGCCGCCCCTGAATTACTTATAATGAAATTCGGTACTAACTTATGATGCTATCTCATACTTCAATTTGATAATAAGCAATAAACTACTTTGTTGCTATGATATCTTCTTATTTTTGACATATATGAGTTTGCTTTCTCTAGGGTCTACAAGTCCAAGTGATGATGGTACAACTACAACCCCTAGTGGAGATAGTACAACTCCAAGTGATGAAGATTCTTCAACTGGAGTCCCCTCAACTCCAAGTAATTCCTTTGAATTCTATGACAAAATAAACTTTTTAATTACAGCTATATCTATTTAATGAATTATTACAATATAATGTTTTAATCCCCGTTATTTATTTACATATATTAAAAAAATTCCAAATAAGTAAAGTTCGTTACTAATTGATTGAGTTTTAATTTGTTTCCACCTATAAAATTTATATTTGTGACTAAATTCTTCATTTCAATTATTTAGGTTCGGGCTCAAACACAGGCAATGGCCTTGGTCTCGGAGGAGGTGTACTAGGTAAGTTCTATCATTTCCTTTCTAATATAGGCTATGTTAGGCAAAATTATCTGAAAAGGTAGCTAAAACCTGAAAAGGTAGCTCAAAACTGAAAAGTTAACTGAAACCTAAAAGGTTAACTGATAAGATAGCTGTAATTAGGAGCTGATAAGGTAATTGATTATATAAAAATGTGTTTGGCAAACTAGCTGAAAAGGTAGCTGATTTTGGTAAAATGACCTAAAAGGATATGAAAATTATTTAATATTATAGAATAAAGGGGTAAAAAATGGAAAATAAGTCATTTCAGGTACCTGATTTCTCAAATGCTACATGAGGTGTCATTTCATTTCAGGTACCTTATTTGACCAAATAAGCTACTTGCCAAACACTTACAAAAAAATCGGTGAAATTTAAAATTTTGGTCAAATAAGCTACTTTACCAAATAAGCTTACGTGAGTGTGTCGTAAAACTGAAACGGAATATAAACTTTATAGGCTTCTGAGTCCTGACACGTGACAATATATCTCAATTTTGTTAGCAAACTAATTCTTCATTTTATTTAATTTTTAAGGGTTTTAATTCGAGAAGCCTTAAACTATTTTTAAGTGCCTCAAATTATTCCCATTTCAAAATATTAGGCAGGGCGTGTAGATGCTTAATGATAATCAATGGAATGACATTTCACATCGACTGTATATGTCATCAAAAATAAATGTTACGGAGTAGTACATAATTTATTTTACGGTAATGATAAATACAGCCCTAAAGGCTGTATTTAAGAACTAAATTACTTCCCAAAATGGAATTAAATTAGGAATTTATGACACAATTACGCGTAAATTGATGTCATTAATGCTTAATTTAAGGTTTTCATTCCTTTTTTGGCACCTTAAATACAGCCCTTATTTTATTGACTCCAAAACTTATTTGCAGGGCAAGCCAAGGCGAAAAACGCTGGCAACAAGATGGCATCGACTTCAATTTCGGGCTTACTTATAACTTTCATTTCTCTGGTGATAATGAGAGGAATTTAATCGGCCATTTTATGAAGTTGTAACTGATGTTGCCTAAGGGATGAAAGATTCATAGCTAAGAGCGTTCAATTCAAAGAATTCATAATATTATTTGTATTGTGTTAAATTGTAGTGCGATTGTGTAATCGTTTTTTTTTTTTTCTATTTTCGTTTCTTAATTAATAACAAATCAAGCACAAAAAATTGTTGTCATCCGATATGCATATATCTTGTTACATGTCCAATATCCTGGCTGAGTTGCTTGTTTTGTACTACCGTCTACTGAAAGCAAAATATCGGGTGATTATTGTTCTCAATTATTGTTTCTTTCTTGTATTCAACATCATTTTGGAAATAAGTTTCGATACAAAAAAAAAAAAAATTAAATTTAAGAAACTATAACACTATTTGGGCCAAAATTACATTATTTGGCTCGACACGTGGCATGCAAGGAGTGGCTATAACAAGATGAGATGGACCGGTGACATGGCAAGAATTGGTCAATCATTTGGAGTGAAGGGAAAAGGGTCATGTGTAAAAATAGAGAAGACCATTATTTGTTATGCAAGTCAAAGATAGTAGCACATGTGAATTATGGGTCAACAAGTCAAAACAACCAATCCCACAAAAATAGGAACCGTTGAGCAGAAAAAGGAGGGGGTTGTTGAGATGAGCCTACTAAGGATCAAGCCTATATATACCACAAAGAATCAAGCATCAAAGGGGCATTCACTCATTCACAAAATCTCTACTCCAGAAAATCAACAACCACCATCACTCATAAGTTATATACCTTATTTTCTCCATAATTATACTAGTACGTCGTTCCATCTCAGCATCCCAGAAAGTTATAGCGCATCACAACGTACAATAAAGCACCTATCACCATCATTCATCTCACACCTTATAATCACCATCACCATCATTCATCCACATCCGCACAACAACGCTCTCCAATTCATCAAGAACACCAAAGTTCCTGCATAGGCTCCAATTTGATTCCAGCGGGAAACGTTCCTGCAGAGCTTTATTCTTAGCCTTCCTCTTGTTCTTCGACTGGAATATTACTTAAAGATTTATAGTGCATACTTGGTGGGATTCCTACTCCCCCCGTCGTTTTCCCACATTGGGTTTTCCGCGTCACCAATCTCTTGCGTCGTTATTCTTTTATTTCGTACTTTACTTTGTTTTCATCGTTATTTTCGCTTATTTTTCATCCGTCTTTCGTCATAAATCAAATATAAATTAAACCCCCCCCCGTTTCGAGGCTAAAATGAGTAGATCGCTTTAACCCACAAAAATATAAATCGATAGTAGGTAATTTTTTACAAAAACAGTTTGACGCCCACTGTGGGGCAAAGTGATCGATTTCTATAGCCAAGTTACCTTTAGAGTCAATCGTCCACCACCGTGTCTCCCAGAAATCTCAGCATTCCTCTAAAGTTCCTCCTGAGACTACAGTAGCCCTTGTCGTCAGAATTCCTCTAGAGTTCTGCGCTAGATCCGGGTGTCAAAGTACCTCCAGAGACTACAATAGCCATGGTCGCCAGTGTTCCTTTAGATTCTGCAATTAATCCGGTCGCCAGTTCCTCCAGAGTTCCGGAGAAGGTCTGGTTGTCAGAGTTCCTCCTGCTTCTGCCGTAACAGACATGGCCAGCCTACCAGAAACAACTACCCCAGCTAGAGGTGGACCAGCAGAAATGTTCAGCGCAGACGTGCAAGTCCAGAGCAGCCTACTTGGAGGAACCTTGGGACAGTCAGGCCTAACTCCACCAGCTATCTTGGAGCTTATCCTGAGAAGGATAGACACCCTGTACAAAGCCGTAGAGGACCTGAAGAAGAACAACCTGGATATGCAAGAAAGAATAGCAGCCATGGTACCTCTCATCTAGCGCCTATCAAGCAGAATACCCAGGCGATGGTTCTAACAACCTTCTCGTAGGAGTCAGCAGCAGGTATAGGACCAGGGCGACAGATTCCCTAAGAGTTGGTCACCAGGATGGATCTTGGAGCTCTAACACCTAACTACTCTCTCAGCCAGCAGGTACCGGATGAACACTACACGTCCATCATCAATGTCACCCCTCTGTCCAGCAGTTTTGCTAGCAAACCCTACTCCGTGAAGCAGACCTATGTAGAAGCAGCGTTAGGAGGTAATCCCTTTGGCTTTGTTCCGCCTATACCTAACCCTCTTGAAGGAGCAAGTACTCTGGTGGAACAACAACTTGAAGAAATCATAGCAATGCTCAACAGGATACCCGGGATGTCGCGCCCAATGGAAATAGCACCACAAGAAAGTTACACAAATTCTCCCTTCATTGACACCATTGCATTGGTGGAAGACCAAAGCGATTTGTTCCTCCAGAAATGGTGTTATATGATGGTACTACTGATCCCAATGACCATTTCAACGAGTACAAGCAGAGAATGATGACAATCTCAGCAACGAGTTCGCAAAAAGAATCATGCATGTGCAAGGCCTTTGGGTGTAACCTATCCAGAGCAGCACTGTAGTGGTTTGTCAATCTGCCGAACAAATCGACATCATCTTTTGCAAACTTAGTCAATGCATTCAGCCATCAGTTCGCCAATAGTCGCAAGCCTGAGAAGCAGACAAGCGACCTCTATTGCATTATCCCAAGTTATGATGAACCTACTCACGATTATATACGCAGGTTTATTGGAAAAAAGTGAACAACCCTAGATGCGACATCCCCACCGCGATTGAGGCCTTCAGGCAAGGGTTACTTCCAGACTCCGACCTATACAAAGAGTTGACCAGGTATCGATGCAATACTTTCGAGGATTTGCAAATAAGGGCAATGGCAACAATTAGGTTAGAAGAAGACTCAAAATCGTAGACATATATGCTACACCTGAGGTAGTTCGTAACTTCATAATTTTATTATTTTTTCCACATTTCGAATAGTTTATGACTTAAGCGTCGGAGGGCCGTTGGCTACGCCAACGGCCAACCATAGCAAAACCATTTCTTACAGGACGTACAAGAGATTAGCCTATTGCCAGGAGGCATGCTCAAGGAGCACATGGTCGCTCAGGATGCAGGACAGGCCACCCTTCATACAGAACATGCAATACTTCCTGCAGAACAAGTCGTTCCTCCTAAAGAACAAATCACTCTTCCTGCAAAAATTGTTCTGCCTGCAGGACAGATCACTCTCTCTGCTGGACATGTCATCGTACTTAAAGATCCATTAATTTACTCTATCAGCAGATCAAGAAGGTATTCATGCCAGAAGTTCCAGCAGGTCCATCAGACAACTCTGCTACTAGAGTAACATTCTAGGAGAAGACTTTCTGGAGGAACAATAAGGGGATAATGTATCACCGGATAGTTATCCGTCATCATGTGTTGTGATCCTTGGCAGGGTATGAATCAATGGCTTCAGGGCAATTCAATCAACGTACCACCTGTACGCAAACTTCATAAGACCCTAGAGATCCATGAGATATTGGACAATCCGATTGCTACAAACCATGTTCCTACATACAGATACTCCCTCAAACAAGTTCAATACACCCATAAGTTAAGCAGACCCTAAGGAACTAGAAAGGATATGCAGATGCTCAGGCCATGTTGGGGGCAACATTCAAGTCAAGTAGTTCCTCGCATCTCCCTAAAGGTCATACTTGTAGCACCAAGGGTGAACAGAAGTGATAGTCCTCCAGCAAGCAGACAGGAGGAACACCTGAAAGTTAACCAACATATAGTAGCTGGAGGAACCAAGGGCACCTTGCAGCCTGCCAGTGATATAGCCAATTCCTTCTCAGCAGGAGAAAGACGAACATGAGTCAGACTGTTTTGCATGTCCCCCCACAACGGAGCTGTGGAAAACATGCACGGGGGCAGATGCCTCTACAACAATTCACCAGCAGGCATTTACAATCCTTGAAAACAATCTCCCTATAGAGACTACATGGTGGAAGATCAACCACTTCAAATGTGCTACGTCTTAAGCCCAGTTGAGGTAAAGCATACATAATTAGTTTCAAAAAACAAAAAATTTCTTTATCGATCATTTCAGTTTTTCCATTTAATCGTTTTCAAAGTATTAGTCTTTCTATCTCTTTCAAGTGTTTTCGAGCACTGTTAGCTCCAAGTGTTCCTCTTATGAAAGATTCGGAGTTTGTGCTTCCTATGGCTTATGGGGTCTTGGAAATCTCTAAGAAAGCTCCAGAGGCCTTTTGCGCCAAGTGGAACATTGCATTTTCAAATCTACCCCTAGGAATCCTCAGTCCAATAGGCAGGTGAAATCTAGTAATAAAATTGTAATGGAAAACCTGAAAAAGAGATTGAAGGAAATATGGGGTAAGTGGGCATATGAGCTTCCCCTGTTTCTTTGGTTTGACAGGACAACTCCCATGGTGGCAACAAGACAAACACCGTTTAGCCTGGTGTATGGAGCAGAAGCCGTGATTCCTTTTGAGGTGTGAGTACCAACACACAGGTACGACTGCATCACTGAGTACAAGAACTAGGTGGGAATGGCCAGCAGCCCGAATACTTTGGACGAGCTATAAACCAGCGCCCGGATCAGAATGGCAGCCTATAAACAGACTGCTACTAGGAGCTACAACCGGAATGTACGAATCCGAACCTTGCAAGTAAGGGACCTGGTGCTCAGGAAGGTGTTTCAGAACACCAGGAACCGGCGAGTAGGGAAATTTGCTTACAACTGGGAAGAACCTTACTAGGTAGAAAGCGTGGTGGGTAATGGAGCATAAAAACTCATGTCCATGGAAGGGCAACTTATACATAAGCCATGGAACATTATTCACTTGAAAAAATACTACATTTAGGTTCCAGCTACTGGACCCTGAGTTTCTCCTTCAGGAGGTACATTAAAAAAGGACAATGCAAATGATAACTTTGAACTTGCACCATTAGTGCCTAAACTAATTCCTTGTGGTTCTTTACCACGAAACAGTCTTCACCTGAAGGGATACAACACCCAGAATGCACCCGCCGGAACTCCGGTCCTATTTTTCAGTAGGTACGACAGAAGAAGTGGAAACCCAAAACTTTAAGTTATGGCACCAACCTCTTATTTATTCGCCTGAACAGGTATCACATTGTTTCTTTTGCAGCTCCACAGAAGGAACACTATTCGCCCGACAAGGTATCTCGTTCAGAATATACGTGTTAGCCACCTTGGATATATCAGGTACTGCTAAGGGGATGACAACTTAAATCGTGCTCTTAAATTCTTTCCAAATACTTAAATTCTTATTATTTTTGCACTTTGGTGTTACCTCATCTGGTAGCGCTAAGTGAATAAAACATGGGAGTCGCATCTTTGAGATTTTTTACAAAGGGCCTAGATTAAATGTTATTTTCTTTTTAAAATGTGATTGTACTACTTAGAAGCTGATGGTGAATGTGATCGTCACATGCCATCAAACACATTTATAATCTGAACAAAAAACTAGTTAGTGGTTAAGTCGAGGTCGATCCATGGGACGGTGTGCTTTGGGTTCTAAGTCTATCTATCTCAATTTATGCTAGTGTCACAATTGATTTGGGTTGAAGTTGTGTTCTAAGCTACTACAAGGAAATGTAAACAATTGAGAAACAAGACAAGTAAATAGAAACAAGGGTGTAAACAAATGATAAACAATACTAGGGTGTCATGGGATCATAGGAAAATCATGGTAAAATAGCATAAATGAATCATATAGATGCAAGCAATTATTATTGTTGGAATCAAGTTAGTGTATCTCTTACAATTATTAGGGGAAACTTAGGTCTCGGAGCCGAGTCGGTCAAGACTTTACAACACCTACAAGTCGACTTGGTTTTCCCTATTCATGGTGAGATAACATAAACGAGTCCTAGGAAGGTTTGGGTCCCGGAGCCGAGTCGGTCAAGACTTTACAACACCTACAATCGACTTAATTCTTCCTAATCAACTATATGCATGATCTAATAAGCCTTGAGTTGGTTTATGTCTTACAAGTCTTGTTGAAAGGATAAGAGAAACATGCTAGGTTGTTAATCAAGCATTTTATCAAACATGACATGTGCATAAGTTGGAAAAACAATAAGCAAGCATTCATATGATCTCATTAAGCATAAATCTTTCCCATTACTAACTCCCCTAATCCGCCACTAATCCCTAGTTAGGACACTACTCACTCATTATCATGGAAAGCATGTTAGCAATGATGTCAATCATCTTAACAAGTATAAACATGATAGAAGAGTAAAACAATAAGCAATAAAGTAAGGAGTAAAGGAAATATACCAATCTTAAGATGAACAATTGGAAAGAAAAGAATAATAGAAGAAAATTTGATTGATTGATGAAGAGTTGTCAATTCTCCAATAATAACCCAATAATCTTCAATTACCCAATAATAAATCTTGAACAATAATTGAGGAAAGATTAAAGTGCAATTTGTGGAATGATTAAATGCTAATCTATTCTAATCTACTCCTAATCTAATCTAAGAGAGCATTGCCTACACTAAGAGGGCTTAATTCCCACTTAGAGGACTTATTCTTCAATTTATTACATGAGGGTATATATAGTACTACAAGAATTAGGTTAACTAAGGGCTTATATGATGATTAGATCCCTAAGAAGAAGAAAGTGCCTTGGAAGTCCTCAAGGAGCCCCACGGCTCCCTATGCGAAGACATTCTTCCTGCTCAACAATTCGCTTGTCCTGGCTTGGGGACGCTCGGGCCGAGTCTTGGGACGCCCGTCCTGGGCCTGGGACGCCCGAATCATGGATCTGTTTGGCTTTCTCTCGTTGTGACTGCCTCAAGATCCTTGGGGATCATTGAGGGGTCGTGGGGGTATTCATTATTGCCCATTTCACTTGATTTATTTGACTTAGGCCTTTGGTGTTAGCCTTCTCTTTGGTGCTTGGTCGTTCTATGCTATCAATTTAGCCCCGCTTCACTTCATCTAGTCAAGTTAGTGCTCTTCTCCTACAAAGGACACCAAACCTCATATAATATGCATTGAAGGAGGCCGAAGACAAGAAACGACCCTAATACATACTAAAAAGCATAGGAACTAGGTTAGTTAGGGGACTAAATGTGCGTAAATAGGAGTCACATCAAATATCCCCAAATCGAACCTTTTCTCGTCCCGGGTAAAGAGGTGACTAGAACTAGACCTTTATTTAAACTATCCTAATAATAATATAGCTGATGTGAGACAATTAGCGGGTCTCACTCCGCCCCTTCAAATCACAACAAGACACCTATGAGGTAAGATGCCTTCTTGCAAGGCAAGGTGGGGCTTGCCAAAATGGTGATACATCCAAGCATTAAGCACACAAAAATAAGTAATGGATGCATCTACAAAAGAATAGCCACTTTCCTCATCTAAGTAGCGGAAATCATTTAAAAGGGAAGCAATTTAAGGGTACACACTCCATTATAGATATTATTTCTCCAAGTTACTAAGTCTAAGAGGATACCAACAAATGACCTCCAAGTTGTGTCAAACTAGGCTACTTTCATCCACAATCGCTAAATGCTTTTATCAAGAGTAGACTCCCTATGGTGTTAGAAACACTGTAGGATCGCGGAATTCCCCCTCTTGCCTAGACAAGAAGAAGGGTCGTCCCCTCTCCACCATTTAACAAAATTAGGATCATCAATGGATAAAGGGATCAAGATGGTTTTGAGTTTCTCGATAGTTGTTTGCTTTTGGGTTTATTTTTCCCCCATTTTAGTAGCATTTGACGATTAAGAACATTTCATGCCATTTTGATGTTTGTCTTTTTGATACCTGGCAATTTCAATTTTGCATTTTTGAACATTTTTCAAAGTAACCCCATTTGTAGCAAGGGTACTTCTATTAAAGTATAGGAGTCTATTTTTGCTCTTCATTTCATTTGATGCAATTTGCAAACATTTGATTTTGATTTGGTACTTGAACTCAATTTGATGTTTTTGTGCCCATTCCCTTTTTGTTTAGCAAAATGATGATAGAGGTGAAAGAACGATTGGATGGCTTCAAAGGTCACCTTGGAATAAACGGTAGCCAAGGAGTTATCACACCACAATGTACTCTTGACTAGGCTTTAGTCCATGGGTCAAAAGATACTAGTATGACACATCCTAGGGTGTCTTAAGAGTATTCTAGCAAACAAAGTCTCAAGGAGAAAAATTATCTACAAGGGCCTTTTATACACTTGTCAAGCTTCCCAAATAGGCATTTTCACAAAATTTTCAAATTATGCATCTGCATGCCATGATGCAACTATCATATATACAACCTAATGCATATGCTTCTATCAACTAATATGGCATATAAGCTGATCAAAATATAGCCACATTGTCATTAACATACAAAAAGGAGGAAGGAGATTTGGAAAGATTATAACATGCGGTCTTCTATTTCCTTCATGCCTCAAATGTGGCGTAGTCGACCCAATTTGATAAGAGTGACAAACAAACAAACAAATATATACAATATATACAATTTTATACTACAAAGGAAAGAACATGTTTTTGGTTTTTGAAATTTTCAAATTTTTATGGATTTTGTTTTTATGAAATTAAAGAACATATTTTTGAGTTTTTTTTTTCAAAATTTTTCAAAATTTATGTATTTTGGAATATAAATTCCCATCCCTCACTTTATTTTGGACATTGTCCTCAATGTACATGTAGGAGTAGGAATGAAAAAGAGATACAAATTTTTAGGTTTTTAAAGTTTTATGCAAATTGAGGTACAAATGCAATGATATGATATGATATGAATGAATGCATTTTCTAACTAAATGCGATTCTATATGACATATATAACAAATGAATGCAATCTAAACTACACTAGATGATGCATGTTCTCTATTAAGCTATGGTCACCTATAATCAAACCTCCCCAAACCGATTTAAACACTATTTCTAGTGTAAAAAGGAATAGGTTTGGTCATTAGTGACTATGCATGAATTCAAGTCTATATACAACTAACTATATGAATCATATAAGATATATTACAATGCAAACTAATCTAATCATGTGAGATATATTATAATGCAACTATACATGAGAGATAGGGAAAGAAAGGGTATCATACAAAGGAGGTGGCATGGCCAAGTGTCTCTAGCCATTGTATCCTTCATCATCATTAGTGGGTCCTCCATACCCACTATGTCCTCTTTGCTCTCTGTAACCTCCGCCTTGGTATCCCCCACCTTAGCCGCCAAATTCCCCTCCTTGGTTGCCATAATTGGGGAACAAGAGATATGGTTCAGCCGAAGATGGAAGAGGGCCTCTAGGATTGATGTATCCTTGTTGAGCCATATTGTAGTAGGATGGGTATTAAGCCAAGTAGTTGTTGACCCGTCCATCGTGCACTCTAAGATTAACATTTTGCATGAGTGTCATCAATTCACTCATGGATGGGGCTTCCGGATCTTGATGAGCGAATGGTACATGTGGTGTGGGGTAGGGTGGAATGGGTACAAAAGACGGTGGTGCGTCACCCCATTCTGGCAACTCACGGGGTCGGTGGGGCACTTCTTCACGCGGTGGTGGGTGGTCAAGGATATTAATGGGAAGAAGGTAGCTTGGCCTTGGTGAATAACGGCTCACGCGGGGCTAGGTGGGTGGTATGTTCCACCCCATGAGTACAAGTGATGAACATCCTCTAGTGAGCCATTCTACACTCCCGACATCATTGTATTTCACCACCGGTGGTGGTAAAAGATGGCATGTTCATCGATCAAAGTGCTCCCTTTGAGCTTACCATATCTCCCATCAAAGTTGAACCCGGGGCAAAGTTCATTGGCCAAAATTGTTACTAGGCCTCCCATCACAAAGGTTTTGATTGAAGAATTCCACTTTGCAAAATCATTAAATCTTGTAATCATCTCAAGGGGTGTGTTAAAACTGAAGGGCTTTGTCCCTTGCACATTCAAGTAAGACTCTAGAAAAGTCAAGTCGAGAAGGGTGCATTTGTCTTGTTCTAGTCTTCCAAGTATAGTCCCGGCCACGAATCGTTCGCTAATCCTATTCACCGGATGTTGGATAACAAAAGTATAGCATTGTTTGTAAGAGCTAAATTCTCTCCCGGAAATAGCCCTCCAAAGGTGGTTGACAATAAGGTTGGAGGGCTTGTCAGTGTCACTTTTTGGCACCTCAAGACCAAAGTTGCTCGCAAAATGGTCTAAGGTTATCCTGTGGTCCTTATTGCAAAGACAGAACTCCATACCGACATCCTTTTGTCGATTAGATACAACACGGAGGCTACACAAAAACTCTAGTGTGAGGCTCAAGTAAATGTCCTCATGGGCATAGAACATCTTCTCAAAACCCAAACCATTGAAGAACAACTCCGTTTGGTGCCTTATACCGAGTATTTCTAACACATTAAGATCGATGAATTGAGTAGGTTCATAAGCCTTACCTAGAAATTGCTCAAATCGTTGATGGTGTTCATCTTTGACGAAATAAATTTCCGGAAAATGCTGAAGTTGTGCAACATCCAGTATCATCTCATTTTCTTGGCCCCTTGCCTCTCGTGAGGTGGTTGAAGTAGCACCCTTTCGGCGCTTGGGTGCGGCCTCGGCGGTCTTCTTGCTTTTGCTCCTTAGAAACATTCTTGCTTGACGTGGTTGGTAGGGTCTTTGATCAAAAACCTTGGATTGATGATTTTGTGATGGGGTTTTTCTGATGGAGATTGTAAGGAGGATGATGAGATGTGGTTGTAATGTTGATAAGATAAGGGAATAGGGATGGTGGGGGGCGGATTTATCCACAAAATAAGCTGAGACGAGCGGGTTGGAGTCGGGTTCGGGCGACTAGTAGTTGAGCCCTGCGTTTTTCTCTATGTGGCCCGGGCGACCAGGCATCGGCTCGAGCGTCCCTCCCTTTGGGACGGGCGTCCTGAAGATGGGACGAGCGGATTTTTGGTCAGGACATTCTCCTTTGTTTCATCAGCTGCGGGTCGAGCGTCCTTCTAAGTGGACAGGCGTCATGTACTGCTCTTGTCAAATTTTAAGGATTAAGCTAAGGCTTTCCCTTGCACCCTTTTGTGATCCCTTCTTATCATCGTGTCATTCCTGAAAATGGCTTAAAGAGTAGATAAGAACTCTACCTTATAACTCTCATGTAAGGACCAAAATATACATGTAAAATGCAACTATTATGATACAATGCAAAGTTTGAAAAGAATATATTACAAATGGTGGTTTGAGATAGGACTCCACCAAACTAAGTTGAAGTAGCAAATTCCATTATCGATGGAGCTTAATGCTCTTAAGAGTTGGTCAAAAGCTTGTGAATGGTCCTCAAGTAAGCATGAATAAGTCTTAAACCATTGCAAAATAGAGTAGGGCCAATCCATGAGGGACCTTCCTTTGAACTCCTTCCCCTTCTCCTTTGCTTGGTTATGATGGCCTTCCCGGTTCTTGTAACTAGCAACCTTGAGATTCTTATCATAAGGGGTTTTCTGGTTGCTCCCGTTTCTTCCAAAGTTGATGACGAAAATACTTGGATTAATCGACCCTTCAAGAATAGAAGGTTAACTTTCATGGCATTGATGATGGGGTGTCTTGGGAGTTAGGACTATGGGTGCCAAGTTTTCATAAGTGGGCTCCCTCTGAGATTTGTCTTTGAGCTTCTTCACCAAGTGATTCTTGTATGACGATTTGACTTTCATGAAAAGGTGCATAATATCATCTCCAACTATAATGGGCTCTATAGTGGGTGTGAGAAGGTCCTCATATTCAATAAGGAAGAGGCATTCTTCCTCTTCATTGAAATAATCTTCAAACTTCTCAAGGATGGGTTCCTCAAGCAAGCTAATCCCATAACTCCATTCATCATTTGAGTCCATCTTTCCCTCATCATCTTCTTCCATAGGTACATCATCATCGGTTTCTCCATATGAATCATAAATAGGGGCTTCACTCCTCTTCATTAACTCTTTCTCCAACACCTCAATGTCCACATCAAATGACACACCCTCATACTCACAAAGGCTAAGAGTATTTGGCTTACTCAACCTTATATCTTCTTCATCAAGTACCACACTTTCATACTCACAAGAGCTCAAGGAGATTGGCTCTTCCCACTTCACATCTTCTTCATCAAAGGTCCTTACCTCAAATTCACATTCATGGTCAATGCTCAAGAATTGGTGAGGAGTGGTTGGTTGGGTGTTTGCTTGGGTTGCCCTCATTTGGGAAATTTGAATTGCTAACTCCTCACCATAGGTAGCAATGCTTTGAAGAACATTATCCCTATTTTGGCTTTCTTCTAGCATTTGTTTGAAGAAGTTTTGTTGGTCTCCCATCATTTGGAGAACCACATTTTGAATGTCAAAGTTGGGCTCATCTTTTTGTTGTGTGTGGGTGTGAAAGTGGTCATATTGTGGCATTTGGAATTGGTTGTAAAGTGAGTCTTGGGTGGATGGTTGTCGTGGATATTGGATGTGGGGATTTTGGTAGGAAAATTTGGGGTAGTAGTTAGGATTTTCATTGTATGAGTTGTAAGGTAGGTTTGTGTTGACTTACTCCTGAAACTCCCCATACCCATAGTCATACTCAAAAGCTCCACCACATACTCCATATGCCAAGTCTTGAGCCATCATAAAAGCTAAGACAAGAAAACAACTACAAGCACGGAAACTACAATAAAACGGTAAGAACGACGTTGAGGAACAAGCTCCTCAAGGTTAAAGCACAATTAAAATAGACAAACAAGCAATAACTTAATCACATAACACCGTCCCCGGCAACGGCGCCATTTTGATGGTGAACGTGGTCGTCACATGCCATCAAACACATTTATAATCTCAACAAAAAACTAGTTGAGGTCGATCCATGGGACGGTGTGCTTTGGGTTCTAAGTCTATCTATCTCAATTTATGCTAGTGTCACAATTGATTTGGGTTGAAGTTGTTTGCTAAGCTACTACAAGTAAATGTAAACAATTGAGAAACAAGACAAGTAAATAGAAACAAGGGTATAAACAAATGATAAACAATACTAGGGTGTCATGGGATCATAGGGGAATCATGGTAAAGTAGCATAAATGAATCATATAGATGCAAGCAATTATTATTGTTGGAATCAAGTTAGTGTATCTCTTACAATTCTTAGGGAAAACTTAGGTCTCGGAGCCGAGTCGGTCAAGACTTTACAACACCTACAAGTCTACTTGATTTTCCCTATTCATGGTGAGATAACATAAATGAGTCCTACGAAGGTTTGGGTCCCGGAGCCGAGTCGGTCAAGATTTTACAACACCTAAAATCGACTTAATTCTTCCTAATCAACTATATGCATGATCTAACAAGCCTTGAGTTGGTTTATGCCTTACAAGTCTTGTTGAAAGGATAAGAGAAACATGCTAGGTTGTCAATCAAGCATTTCATCAAACATGACATGTGCATAAGTTGGAAAAACAATAAGCAAGCATTCATATGATCTCATTAAGCATAAATCTTTACCATGAATAACTCCCCTAATCCCTAGTTAGGAAACTTAGGAAACTACTCACTCAATGTCACGGAAAGCATGTTAACAATGATGTCAATCATCTTAACAAGTATAAACATGATATATATATATATATATATATATATATATATATATATATATATATATATATATATATATATATATATATATATATATATATATATATATATATATATATATATATATATATATATATATATATAGAGAGAGAGAGAGAGAGAGAGAGAGAGAGAGAGAGAGAGAAAGAGAGGCCGGATCCGGTGAGGCCGTTAATTATGGCGAGGCGACCGGCCTCACCAAATTCTTTCATTAAACAGATTTATGGACTGACTCTCTATTATTCATTGGGCTGAAAACTAGGGGTCATCCTTAATCTTTTCATTAGCCCAAATACTTTCTCTCTCTCTAAAATAAAACACAAATGCCCAAAACACTATCTCTCTCATACAACGCAAATCCTCAAGCAACAAGATACATCGATTTCTCAATCAAACGCAAATCTGGTATATAAACTCATCAATTGCTGCGATTGTTTGTAGATTTCATCAAAACAACATACAACAACGTTATTTCAGCAATTCCAGAAGAAGATTTCGATTATTTTCGAGGTAATTTCATAATTTTGATCAAAATTGAGCTCGATTGTTTAAATTAATGTTTTGTGTTTCAGTTTTATTTATAAAATAATGTGATTGTAGTGGAATCTAAAGCTCAATTTTTTGTAATATAAGGCTCGATTTTGTATTTGAGGTTTTTGTGAGGTTTACTTTATGATTTTAGTCAATTTTGTGAATATGTATCTAATTTTGTGAATTGAAGACTTGGTTAATTGAGTCTTAAAGATGACATTGTGAATCATATAATAGTCACTCTGTCGGGGCGTAATGTCTATTTTTTTTGTTGATGTGAATTCGATGCCTATATTTTTGTTGATGTGAATTCGATGTGAATCTGAGATTTGATTGTGTGAAACATAGAAATGATTTTGTGAAACTTATAATAGTCGCTCCGTCATGGTGAAAAGTTAATTATATGATGCATATATGTCGTTGGAATATGTGTCCTCCGACAATAATGCGATCACAACGGTTGATCATGATGATCACATGTTTAAATCTCATTTTAAGAATACATGTGGGATGTAATATTTTACAGTCAACTGGTCCACACATATCGGTAATGATTGGCTGACTAGAGTTTGATATTACTGTCGTGCGACGGTGGTGATCAGTTGATCCCCTTAGGTGATACCTAAAGGGTAACACTCTTAATTGATTATTTAATTGATCGTATGTCGATACGGGTTAATTAAATTGCTTAAAATTGACGGACGATTTTGTGAGTATAATTGACATGTATTATTGTAATTCGATTAAATAAGATACGGTCTAGGTAATCAAATTGTTTTATTACTTAGATAAAATTATTGTTTACGAAACAATTGAAACTGAATGAATAATTTATTATAAATGCAAGACGTTGTGATTTATAATTGATAAACCATTTTGGTACAAGTAATTATGAATTATTAAGTCGATTTTGTACATGACGTATTTTTATTAATACGTTGATTTTTAATATGTTAAAAATATATTACAATTACACATGACTTGTAACATGTGACAATTGACTAATGACAAATATAAAATGGACCTCCCATTTTATAAGTGCCGAAAAAAATGGAGGGAATAAGGTTAATATTGTGTTTTGATTATGTTAAGTGGAAAACATGATGATTAACCTAAAATGACTAGCCTTACATGCCTAGTCTCACCTTGAGAAGAACAAGGCCATGCATTGGCTTTCCTTGTCCCTCCTCCACCGGTTTTCTAGAGCAAGATAGAGGGTTTTTCCTCTATCAATTTTTCATTCAAAACTTCAACAAATTTTCTAGTGTAAGAAAAATATATTTCTCTCTACATCTTATGAAAAATTAGAGAAAGAAAATCTCCAAAATCTTCTTCTCTTGGCCGAAATTACAAGAGACCAAAATAAACATTTTGGGTCATTTTCAGTAAGATTAATATTGTTCTAGATCAAATAATATTAGTCTTTTAAGAGGTTACCTTGGGTATAAACTTTTGGGAGGGATTCTTCTTTGGATCCTTTGTTCATCCATATAAGGAAAGCTCAAGAATAAGTGAGAAGGAGAACTCATTTGTGCCCAAAAATCCGAAATCCCATAGTAAGGAAAACGATTTCTTCTCTTTTCTTATTCAAGTTTGCATACATAAGATCTAGTTTTAATTTTATGACTAAATTAATATGACACATATATGAACATTTAAATTAATGAGATTATATGAATCTAACAAGCGGTATCAGAGCCTTAGGTTGTTTGCATGCAAATCGGTTTATAGTTTTTCCGAGTTATAAGATTTACATACAAAACTAATTAATATGGATTTATGAAGATAAACCTAAAAATAACTTTGCATGTTAAAAGTTTCTGGTCCTAAGTGATTTTTAGGACATTTTGGTTTATTTATGGATTTTATTGTTCATTTTATATAATATGGCATTAAAATGTGATTTTTATGATAAAAATGTCATTTTTGGACGAAAAATAGCTAAACTTCGATTTTTTCAGTGGTTTTTGGATATGTTTTCACATATATTATCTACTGATGGCCTGTAAATGTTCATAATTAAATGAGTTGTATTGCTCGAAATATGGATTTTTCAAGTTAAAATCGTATTTAAATGGGTAAATAGGTTAATATGAGTTATATTTCGAATCTGGTCATGAAAATTTAGTATGTTGTCACATGCAATTTTACAAGATGTGTGTAAAATATTTGGCTATAATGAAGTCTTTATGCATGATTTATGAATTTTTGATGAAAAATCACATAAATAGTGACTAAAATTAGAAATAATGCTAAAACATACTTCAGGACTAAGGAAAAACTTCACATGTTTCATTTTATCATATATTTCAGATCTAAAAGTGAAAAGTTGATGAATATAATTTTTCTCATATTTTTAGGATCATAATTGTTAAATCCGATGAACCGCAACATTGTTTTTCTCGATAAATTGTCGAAATTTTTAACCTAAGTTTTGAACATTATGAGTGTCATGGTTTTTTTTTCCAGAGTGTTCATGAGTTTAAATTTCAAATTTTGAAATTTTTATGATTTAATTTGAAGTTTATGACATAATTTTGTATTTTAGGTCCATTTATGAACAATATAAAGATATCTAGGTTAATTATTGTCAAATGTTAGTGGAGACTAATTTTGAGTCCTAAGTTGGTTAGAGTAATTAACTTATACATAAATATGAATTTATGAAATTATTGTGATTTTTAAAAGGTTAAATCACGCAAATCCGTAAAAACCGATTAATATACGTTATTGGCTCTTTAAAGGCGATTTAGCATAAAATTTGGCATGTTCATACATATTATAATGCTGCATTTTATTTATGATTGTCATATTTTAATTTTATGTAATTTTTGAATTATGTAATTTTACTTAGTATGGCTTTAGTTTTAATTGATATTACCCGAAATGTATGGGAATATCGATTCGGTTGTAATTATTGTGATCTCGTATTACCGTTTTGTAATTTAATAGATTTATTTTTATTTTAATTATAAATGTATAATAGGAAATTATGTAATTCATTTTGTAATTTTATTATTCCGGAGTTCCTTGAAGACGGTGCCACTCGAGAAGGCGATCCATCAAAGAAAGTGTTGCCTTGAAATGCGTGCCAAGACCGAAGTTCAAGGGACCAAAGGAGTTGGTTTCCGATTTTGTAATAGTTTAATAGATTTACTATTTTAGGAAGGCCATACTAGGATTTTATTTATGCTTTGCATTTTATTTATATGTTGCATGCATCGCTAAATCGCCATAACTAAAACATGCATTATCATTAAATCGAGTTTATCGACCGTGTCAATTACAATTATCGTAGTTCACCGCTTTAGTTAACTTAAAACGTGATAGATAATAAATTGACATGACCTCTCGCTAAAATAAACAATTGAGACTTAGCCTTACCAAAAACTAGAAACGATGAAAACCTATTTCATGAGGGAGTGCACTCGGCCCTACCGGGGTACAAACCTTGTTACATAGGGGAAGTGGGTGATAAATATCTATCCACCGAATTTATGTTAATAAAGGGTATTTCGGCACACCGTGCCCTAAGTTAATATGAATTTGGATCATGGACACATTTATTCGAAATTTGGATTGAACTCAACGAAAGTATTCACGACGATTTCCGGATGTGTTTCGGGCTAGAGATAAATATTAATGTAATTTTATCGACCAAGAGTTCTAAAAGTAGAATCGATTAAAGAGTTAATCCACCGAGTCATGTTAATAAAGGATATTTCGGCACACCGTGCCCCAAGTTAATATGAATTTGGATCTTGGAATCATTTATCATAGTTGGGTAGAGGTCACTATGTAAATGCTTTACTTGTTATTTACAAGTATTAATAAAACGATAAATGTTAAGTTTTCCAATATTCCGTTATCATATTGTTCTATTTCTTTACCACAATTCATATACGATATCATTTCGATTTTTGATTCAAATCTCCATTAAAACATCGTAACTAAAGACAAAACATTGTAAGGATCTCTTGTGAAGAGTATAGATAAAAGTTATTCGTGATCAAAAGGGTTTTTGATTCTTGACTAACATATCTACTTACAATGAATTGTTTCTCATATGCTTAATTGAGTTAAGTACTTTGAAACGTTACATCATTTTGGTAACTAGATTTGTTTGAAATCAAAATCGACCAAAATACCGCAACCATTTCAATGAAAGTTTTAAAACTAAACAAATGAATTGAAGAGTAGTCTTCATGAAATTCAATTTTGCTTCTCTAAGCAAAGACTCATTGAAATGAGTGGGAGCATTCTCTTAAACCGTTAAGAAAAGGACGAAGTTCAAAGAAGTAAAATTAGAATGGAATTGATACAAGGTAATGTTAAAAGTAAAGTTATTGAGAATAACAATACTAAACCTATCAATCCCAACCGATAAAGTTTCCATTGTCTTAATTGTTGGACGCTAGAAAGGAAACTACCCCAAATTATTGAAGAATCAACAAGTTAGTTGTGGGACATATAATGGGACCTTCTTCTTTAAATGTTTATTTGATTGACATAAATTTTGCTAGTACTACTTCGTCAATATTAGAAACCGGTGGTGGTTTTCATCATTGTATTTGATACATAGGATGATTAGAATATGACGACTAGCAACAATGATGTTGAGAGATAGAGTCATTGTGTACTCAATCTAGTTTTTGGGTTTAGAGTTGTACTTAATTGTGACTATTAAGTGCATAAACTCTAAATAAGAATATAAACTTGTTAAGATAAAAAAGAGGTTTCACTTTTGTGACCCTATACACCATGATTTGATGTATGGCTAACCCATTATCAAGGTGATTATATTCTAAACCAAACTAGAATGATATATCATGAAGATGATGCAAGACTCAAATTGGTAACCCAAGATTAAACCTTAGATTCTGGAATGATGAACGCAAAGACTTATCGAGTACTCTTGAAACCATTAGATCTTATGGTATATGCGTATCTTGTATTCAAAGTAAGATGTCTCGTGCCTTTTGGTTGAAAAGGAGATCGAGGTTGTAAATCATTGATCCAAAATAGGTTGATCATTTTCTTTTACCAACGATTTAAGTTGACGCTAATGTGTTCACTTAATAAGGTAAATAGAGAAATCTTTGAAGAAGTTCAAAGAGTTCAAAGAATCACGATTTAGTCGTGATGGGATTATCAAAGTAAAGACTTTGATATAAGTAAAAGGAAATGTGATATAATATCACAAATTAATCTCTCTTAACACACATTATGGGATAATGTGTGGTTGGATAAAGAAATCAAACGCTATTCAATATAATTTGGACTTCAATCAAGTTACTTTGAGTTACTTGATCTTTTTGGGGATTTTATCATTTTGTCTAAATTATTTTTCCATTATATCTAAAACGAATCATATGAGATATGAAATGGTAGGGTACCATGTTTTTAAGTTTTCAAAAGAAACAAATGCTCATTTTTCCTAACTATAATCACGAGTACAACGAGTTTGTGGTTCGTGAAGCTGTCTTTCTAGAATACAAGTTTATTTCTAGAAGACAGAGTGGGAGAAATTATTCAAGTGTCACAAAAGAATTGTGTCAAAAATTGTATGTCACAAGAAACTGTTTTTCTTGGCTACATAACGTTGCTTCTTCAAAACCTAGGAGGTTGAACTCATCACTTGTTGAAGATGATGAATTCGTATTACTTTTAGAAAGTAAAGAGCTTGCAACTTACAAAGAAATTGTTTGATTCAAGTTGATTACTTCTGGAAAGTAATGAACATATGACTTACATGAGAGTTTTTAAGTCACAACTCAATACAAGGCTTAGAGCCATGAAAATCCGAAATAAATTGCAAGTGAATTGTTAGATATCAAAGCTTGATTGGTGGCAAAGGGTTTTGTACTAGTTGAAATGCTTAAGTCTATTTGGATCTTCTTAGGGATTGTGTTTCATTATGATGATATACATATAGCAAGTGAATCTAAAACCCACTTCTTCAATTAGAAGGAATGTATTCAATACATGTCTTGAGTTTTGTAGATTCTTGCAATCCTAAGATAATGTGAAACTTAAGAGAGGGTCTTAAGTAGGACATCAATGAGTTGGAATCAATGATTTGATCATAGTATAAAAATTTTCCCGATAAGTCGAGAAGTTGTGTTTATACATGAAGTTTAGTGGGAGTTACGGAAATTTTAGTAGTCTTATATGTGGATGACATATTGATCATTGCGAATGATTTAAGACTTTGGAGAAATATAGTACATCTTTAATATCCGGATTTATGGAGATAAATCTACATGATATTAGCGTCAAATAAGAAGTCTTATGATGATGAGATTCATGATTAGTTCAATCGAGTTGAACATATTTGATTGATTCCATTTGCTCGTTGCCGGATCAATTAAATGAGTAATGATGTATAACACTTCATATACTTTGAGTATGATGAATTGTCTCAAAATCGAATTTAAGTAATAGTTACCAAGTAAGCCATAAAGATTACCCTTAAGTGCTTGCAGAAGCATTAAGGATGTAAAGCAAAGTGTTTTTTGATGCAATTTTGTGTAAGGGTGTTACACAAATGACAATTGACAATTGAGATTGCGCATGGTTTCCGACAAAACCATAATCAAAACACATCAGGATGGTTAAGATACCATTGTGGCTATGTTATTTAAGAAATAGATTTTCTAGAATCGTTCTAGGCAATAGAGAACAATGAGAAATATTTACAACGAAAATTGAGTACACTTGCAATCATGGGATGTGCAAGAAGGATGAGTCCCGCACACTGTGAAAACAGTGGGAGCTATTCTAAGGCTAGAGGGCCTATATCTAGATTGGATCTAGACACGTACTCAGAAAGTTTTGTAATGCAAATGTACACATTACAAAGGAAAACGAGTATGTAGTAAGGTTGAGTAAGGTACAAGAAGTTGATAAAACCTACTAACGAAAGCCTTCTCATGGGCTTAACATGATGAGTCATGTCATATGTCATTTCAATTAGATTGAGATGAACAACTACATACATGATCAAATTGGATTATAAAAATATGAAGTAGTTATCAGGTATTGACTATTCATATGTGATAATCACATTTGTCGTTCGAGTTTTTAAATCTAAAAACTCCTTTTATATACTTTGTTACATCCAAACGGGTTGTAGAGACAATATTAAACCCCGCTAAAGTGAACCCGGATTAACAAGGTATTCGCCCATAGTCACTTGTATGAGGTGACGTCTCGAAGTGACTAGAGTGTGATGCGATTGATGGCAAGTTCAAGTGCCATAGAGTCATGTGAGATGACTAGTCGATCACATAGGCGGTATCGTTAGGAACACTTTGTCGGGCCTTATGACCGCTTATAGAGTTCTGGCAAATTTATATAGCCTGGTCGTGGCGAGAGCTACTATAGTATTCTAATGAGTCGATTCTTTTGACTAAAGACTGTTCGCCTAAGGTGGCACAATTTCAGATTAACTTTGATTTGTGTTACTACGACCATCGTAGTGGGGTCAAATGGGCATATTTTGGGTTATGATGGCTGTGGCTAGTCAAAGGGAATAAGTGCGATAGAAATTGTCCACCCCCTTGTCAGGGTTAAAACAATATCTCAGGGCCACTCGAGGAGTAATGAACTGGAAATGCGTGGCCACGCTCGGAAGGTATCTATGGTAGATAATTCCGGTCAATCAGTTATTCTCCAGATCGAGGAAACCACTCTCGATATGATCACTTGCAAGTACGACCTGAAAGACACCTTGCATTTAGTGGGAGATAGTAATAGGACAAGATAATTGGTGACACACACTTGTCGAGGACAAGTGGGAGATTGTTGGAATATGTGTCCTCCGACAATAATGCGATCACAACTGTTGATCATGATGATCACATGTTTAAATATTATTTTAAGAATACATGTGGGATGTAATATTTTACAGTCAACTGGTCCACACATATCGGTAATGATTGGCTGACTAGAGTTTGACATTACTGTCGTGCGACGGTGGTGATCAGTTGATCCCCTTAGGTCATACCTAAAGGGTAACACTCTTAATTGATTATTTAATTGATCGTATGTCGATACGGGTTAATTAAATTGCTTAAAATTGACGGACGATTTTGTTATTATAATTGACATATCAAATTGTTTTATTACTTAGATAAAATTATTGTTTACGAAACAATTGAAACTGAATGAATAATTTATTATAAATGCAAGACGTTGTGATTTATAATTGATAAACCATTTTGGTACAAGTAATTATGAATTACTAAGTCGATTTTGTACATGACGTATTTTTATTAATACGTTGATTTTTAATATGTGAAAAATACATTACAATTACACATGACTTGTAACATGTGACAATTGACTAATGACAAATATAAAATGGACCTCCCATTTTATAAGTGCCGAAAAAAAAGGAGGGAATAAGGTTGATATTGTGTTTTGATTATGTTAAGTGGAAAACATGATGATTAACCTAAAATGACTAGCCTTACATGCCTAGTCTCACCTTGAGAAGAACAAGGCCATGCATTGACTTCCCTTGTCCCTCCTCCACCGGTTTTCTAGAGCAAGATAGAGGGTTTTTCCTCTATCAATTTTTCATTCATAACATCAACAAATTTTCTAGTGTAAGAAAAATATATTTCTCTCTACATCTTATGAAAAATTAGAGAAAGAAAATCTCCAAAATCTTCTTCTCTTGGCCGAAATTACAAGAGACCAAAATAAACATTTTGGGTCATATTTAGTAAGATTAATATTGTTCTAGATCAAATAATATTAGTCTTTTAAGAGGTTACCTTGGGTATAAACTTTTGGGAGGGATTCTTCTTTGGATCCTTTGTTCATCCATATAAGGGAAGATCAAGAACAAGTGAGAAGGAGAACTCATTTGTGCCCAAAAATCCGAAATCCCATAGTAAGGAAAACGATTTCTTCTCTTTACTTATTCAAGTTTGCATGCATAAGATCTAGTTTTAATTTTATGACTAAATTAATATGACACATATATGAACATGTAAACTAATGAGATTATATGAATCTAACATATGTTTGTTTCGTTGTGAATCTATGATCGGATTTATTGAACCTTGTAACACTCTCTGTCGTGGTTCAAGTTTTATGTCGGTGTGAATCCGGGACTTGAATTTGTGAATATAGGAGCTGCTTGTGTGAATCTTATACATTATTTTGTGAACCTCATAATAGTGAACAAACCTGTGTGCTGAGCGAAAAAGATTGAAAAAAGGATTATGGCTCTACAAAGTAAATTGGCCTGGCTGAGAGACCGTATTCCATGGTTTGCTTGCTCTTTATCCTGAGGTAACTTGCTATGCACTCCTTGTCTCAAATATTTGGCAAATGCTTTCAGTGAATAGCACCTGAAAAGAGGGAATTTGTGCTAATTTTTGTTGTAATTTGCCTAGAACATACAGCAGTGACTAATTTGAAATATCACTATTCTTGTGTATGACATTTTGAAATTGCATTTTACGCATAACTTTTAATTGAAAGCTAATGGATTTCATCCCCACCTCAAATACGAATGCTGAATAGAGCTAGAAATAGAGTCCTGAAAAAATCTTCAACTGTCAATGGTTATTGAACTCCTGTTGAAAGATTTCACTTTCAACATTTAATATTTTGTGTGATTCAGGAATATTTATTCCCATTCCTCATATAGGTTTCAGTGTGTGATTGGACACGGTATCCGCAGCTGTATTCTCACCGGCTTGTGCCTTGTGAGAGTGAACTAAGAAATAATAGACGAATTATTGTTTTCACTTTCGTCAGCAAAAGTATATGCGCCGACATTAAATTTTCTCATCAAGAATTCATGTCAGTTGTACACTTACACTTAATTGTAGGTTCAAATCCTCTACCTTACTAGAGAGCATATGGTTCGAGTATTCACTTATCGCACCATACAAATAGTCGATAATTAGTACTCTCTTTGTTTTAGCAAGTTGGCAACAACTGGTTTTATTATGGGACAGCTCGTGATGTTCATATCGATCTATTATACGCCTCTGCATCTAGCATTGGGTAGACCTCATACAATAACTGTCCTAGCTCTACCCTACCTTTTGTTTCATTTCTTCTGGAACAATCACAAACGCTTTTTTGATTATGGATCTACTAGCGAAATTCAATGCGTAATCTCAAAGATTCAATGTGTATTCTGAATAATCTCATTTTTCAATTATTCAACCATTTCATTTTACCAAGTTCAATGTTAGCCAGATTAGTAAACATTTATATGTTTCGATGAAACAACAAGATGTTATTTGTAACAAGTAGTTTTGTTGGTTGGTTAATTGGTCACATTTTATTCATGAAATGGGTTGGGTTGGTATTAGTTTGGATACAAAGAAAATCATTCTATTAGATCTAATGTACTTATTCGATCTAATAAGTATCTGTGTCGAAATTAAAAAATTCTATGGCTCGAATCTTTAGTATTCTCTTATTTATTACCTGTGTCTACTATTTAGGCCGAATGCCGTCACCCATTTTTACTAAGAAACCGAAAGAAACCTCGAAACGAAAGAAAGTGAGGACGAAACAGATGTAGAAATAGAAAAAAAGTCCGAAATGAAGGAGACTAAACAGAAGAAGAGGGGTTCACAAGAAGATCCTTCTCCTTCCCTTTTTCTAAGAAAAGGAGGATCCGGATCCGGACAAAATTGATGAAACGGAAAAGATCCGAGTGAATGGAAAGGACAAAACAAAGGATGAATTCCACTTGCACTTAAAAGAAGCATACTATAAAAATAGCCCAACTTCTTATTCTGGCAATCAAGAGATTTCGAAGTTAGAAATACTTAAAGAAGAAAAGAAAAACCTATTCTTGTTTGAAAAACCCCTTCTTTCTCTTCTTTTCGACTATAAACGTTGGAATCGTCCAACGCGATATATAAAAAACAATCGATTTGAAAATGCGGTAAGAAATGAAATGTCACAATATTTTTTTATTCATGTCAAAACGATGGAAAAAAAGAATTTCTTTTACATATCCACCCAGTTTATCAATTTTCTGGGAAATGATACAAAGAAAGATTTCTTTGTCTACAACAAAAAAATTATTATACGATGAACTATACAATTATTGGATTTATACCAATGAACAAAAAAAAAACAGCTTAAGCAATGAATTTGCTAATAGAATTGCAGTTCTAGACAAAGGACTTTTTTATATAGATGGACTCGATAAAAAAACTCAATTATGCAATGAGAAAACTAAAAAGGAATATTTGCCAAAAATAAATGATCCTTTCTTAAATGGACCCTATCGTGGAATAATAAAAAAATGCTTTTCACCCTCTATTATAAATGAAACTGTAGTCCAAAATTGGATAGATGGAATTTTTATAAATAAGATTCATAGTATTCTTCGTAATGATTATAATTACCACGAATTTGAACAGAAAAAAGATACATTAAAAAAAAAATCAATATCAAAAGAAATTAGGCATTTCATGCCTTTAATGAGTCCATTTTCTGGGGAATCAACATTCAATCGGAAAGGAATTCATTTACTTCTAGAAGAAGAACAAATTAGTTCAGAAGATCAAGAACAATTTTTAAAATTTTTAGTTGATGCAATCATAGGACTAAAAATAAATAATAAAAAAATAAAAAAATGCATACATAAAATAAATACAAAAAAAGATATGAGGATATGCGACCCCTTCCTATATATTTAATACTTTCGGCTACAAAAAAACTTGTAATACCAAATCCATTTGGAATTCCATCAATTATTCGTCTATCAATAAAAGAAACTAACTCGGCCAACCCTCTTACACCCTTAATAAAATATGTTGTATAAAAATCATCAATATAACCACGTTTGAAGACCAATTATAAATAAAAATTATTATATTATCCCAAAAAGGTCTCTTTGGACCTCTTTTATCAAATGAATTTATTAAATAAAAAATTTTTAACGATGAATAAATAGGTTTATATAAAAAGAAAGCTATAAATATTCCCCAACAAGCTATACTAATTGATAAAGTTGCATTTATTGCAAATTCATACCAATCAACAGAATTATTCAAAAGTGAATGTAAAGGATTTACGGGTGGAGTTAACCATTTAGTTAATATATCCAATCCTATTCCTTCTTGATTAAACGGAATTCCAATTAATTCAATGAAAAAAGTAAACACAATCAATACAATGAGAGGAAATAGCATAGTATTGTCCGATTCAGAGGATATGCGAAATTTTTTTTTTTTCAAGAATACTAATAAAAGATCGAATTATTTTAAAAAAATTTCTGTAAATTTTATATGGTTTTTTCCTAAAAACAGAAGCCTCTGCTCGATTAGCATTCCTTGTTAATAAGGTAACTAAAGATAAATTTTTATTAATTTTTTTCAATCCGTCTTTACCCCACAGAGACATTGAATAGAGGGAAATGTTTTTTTTTCCACTATAATTTTTACAATAAAGGTTTAAATGACCGTCAAACGTAAGAAAATAGATTCGAAACATATAAAAAGCGGTTAATCCGGCTGTGAAATAAGCTATTATTGCAAAAATTGGCGAATACAACCAACTATCATTAAGAATTTCATCCTTGGACCAAAAACAAGCAAGAGGCGGAATACCACAAAGAGAAAGCGTACCTATTAAAAAAGCCGTTTTTGTAATTGGAACATGTTTTGTTAATCCTCCCATAAGAACCATATTCTGATTTTTATCTGGAGAATATCCAACAAGCGTTTCCATTGAATGAATAAGGGATCCGGATCCTAAAAACAATAAAGCTTTTGAATAAGCATGAGTAATCAAATGAAATAAAGCAAATCGATAAGAACCCATACCTAGGGCTAACATCATATAACCCAATTGAGACATTGTAGAATAAGCTAAACTTCTCTTAATATCTTTTTGAGCAAGAGCTAAGGTAGCTCCTAAAAATAAAGTTATTATACCTATAAAAGCGATTACATACATTATATAAGGTATAACTATGAAAAGAGGAAAAAGACGAGCAACTAAAAAAATCCCAGTGCGACCATGGTCGCAGCAGATGTATGAGAGCCGAAATCGGAGTAGGCCCCTCCATAGCATCGGGTAACCATACATGAAGAGGAAATTGGGCGATTTTGCAACCGCACTTTAAAAATAAGAATAAAGTACATAAAGTACAAAATAAAATATTAACTTCATGAGTTTTAATTAAGTTAGTAAATATTTCAAACAAATCACGAAAATCGAAACCGCCTGTTACCCAATAAAGACCTAAAACTCCTAATAATAAGCCAAAATCTCCTACACGATTAGTCACAAACGCTTTTTGACAAGCATTCGCGGCAATGGGGCGTGTAAACCAAAAACCTATTAATAGATACGAACACATTCCAACTAATTCCCAACAAATATAAATTTGTATTAAATTTGAACTAGTAACTAATCCTAACATGGAAGTATTGAAAAAACTCATATAAGCAAAAAATCTTAAATATCCCTGATCATGACACATATAATTATCGCTATAAATAAGAACCAAAATTGCAACAGTAGTTATTAAGACTAACATAATAGAAGTAAGTGGATCGAGCAAATAGCCAAATTCAAAAGAAAAATCATTATTAATAGTCCAAGACCATACATATTGATAAATGGAATTACTATTTATTTGTTGAATCGCCAGCGTCATCGAAAAAATCATAGCTATAGTTAACAAAGAAATACTAGAAAAAGCCCACATCCGTCGAATACTTTTTGTTGCTGTTGGAAAAAGGAGAAGTCCCACTCCTATTAAGAAAGGAACTGGGAGTGGAATGAAGTGTATGATCCATGCATATTGGTATATATGTTCCATAATATAAAATTTTTATTTTTAATTTAATTTTTTTTAATAGTAATCTTTTGAAAGAAATCCATTAAAAATCACGATATATAATAACACTAAATAAATATACATAGATGTTTAATTTTTTTAATATTCAAATCAAGAAATTCTTATTGGTCAAATATAAAATTTGTTAATAAATAAGTAAATTTGAATATATAAAATGGAGAAAGAAGATAAAAAAACTTTCCTTTATATTCAAAGCATTTTTAATGCGTCTATAGACTATAAAAATTAGTTACCAAAGCTCTAATGATACAAAAAAATTAGTTTATTCTAAAATAAGTTCGGAATTCGGAATTATTAACCCGTTGTACACAAAAAATTTGGATTATTTTCCAGTCCAAAAAAATATATAAAAAGTCGATATGTTTTCAAAAAACTAAAGTCAAGTTTTTCAATTAAGATTAAGTAATAAGTAAGTAGTGGGTTTTAAAATTTGTCGGCGTGGTTTATTATGTACATAAAAATTCAATTAAAATACAACAAAAAAACTGGAGAATAGATATAAGGTAACATTTTTCGTCATTAATTAATAAAAATTTTGAATTTCATATGCATTTTTTTTTTTTGAATAGTCTATGGATCATAAAATAGTTTGTTTCTACTAATCGCCCATATTATTATTTAATACAAAATTTGGTTATCGCCTAGAATATAAATACATAGATAATGAATAAGAGATAATGAATAAGAAACAAAGATTTTTTTAAACAATAGATGTCTTTCACATCCAACTATAACAATGAAGAATAAATTAAATTTGAAATGGCAGTTCCAAAAAAACGCACTTCTATTTCCAAAAAGCGTATTCGTAAAATTTTTTGGAAAAAGAAGGGGTATTGGGCGGCGTTAAAAGTTTTTTCGTTAGCAAAATCTCTTTATACTGGGAATTCTAAAAGTTTTTTTGTACTAAAAAAAAGTACTCAAAACTTGGAATAATCGAATGGACCCGATTCAAAAAAAGATCTTAACAGAACAAATTAACATCCTAAATTATGACTATTTTGTATTTATTAATTTTTTAATTAATATTTATAAAATTATAAAAACGTGTGACTTTTTCTTATGATATGTAGAAGAAGAGCTCTTATGTCAACCAAAAAAGGGTCCTTTTTCAAAAAAAAATATATAATCATCATCGTTTTTTTCGTTTATTTTTTAATTTCTAAGATGGGGAATTTTTCCCCATCAACCCTTTATATTTTGTCACAACAAAATTATCAAAGTTTTTTTTATAAATTTTAAAATAAAAAACGAACAACTTTTCTTATATGACATGTTAAGAAAAAAGTTAAGAAAAAAGAGTTCGATGTCGTATTTCAAATGTGATCTAAAACAGTAGATTTTTGAGGATTCATATTCATTTGTTATTTACTAATTTAGAAATCAGATCAAAAATGATTAATAAATGAAAAGAAAACGAGAAAAAACTTTTTTCTTGTCTACCCCGGAGTGAGAGACATAATATTTTATTTACAAAAGTTCCAAATCTAAACGACACGAGAGTCAATTGTCAAATCAAAGTGGTACTTTAAAATTTACTTAAATTAAAAGCATTTTTAGATTTTCTAATTATCTTTTATTTGTAAAAAAAAAAAAAAAAATTACTCTCGACGATTGAATAAAAAAAGACTATTATGATTTCAAACAAGCCGCTGTGGTGAAATTGGTAGACACGTTGCTCTTAGGAAGCAGTGCGAGAGCATCTCGGTTCGAGTCCGAGTGGCGGCATGGTATCTTAAAAATTATCAAATGAATAATAATGAGAAAGAAAATTTCTTTCATATTTTTTTTAATTGAAGTATTTCTTTTTTATATATGTATAGATAGAGTTTTATATGATATTTTCGACTTTAGAACGTATTTTGACTCATATTTCGTTTTCAACGGTTTCCGTTGTAATTACACTCCATTTGATAACTTTAGTAGTCAATGAAAAAGTATGGCTATATAATTCATTAGAAAAAGGCATGATAGTTACTTTTTTTATCCCTAACGGGATTATTAATTACGCGTTGGGTTTATTGGAAACATTTCCCATTAAGTGATCTATATGAATCATTAATCTTCCTTTCCTGGAGTTTTTACATTATTCATATGATTCCATATTTTAAAAACCAAAAAAAATAATTTAAGTGCAATAACTGCACCAAGTGCTATTTTTACCCAAGGGTTTGCTACTTCAGGCCTTTTAACGAAAATGCACCAATCTTCAATATTAGTACCCGCTCTTCAATCCCATTGGTTAATGATGCACGTAAGTATGATGGTACTAGGTTATGCCGCTCTTTTATGCGGATCATTGTTATCAGTAGCACTTCTAATCATTCTATTTCAAAAAGCTATAATAACCCTTTTTGCTAAAAGAAAACATTTATTAAACGAGTCCCTTTTATTTAGTGAAATTCCACACATGAACGAAAAAGACAATATTTTAGAAAGCGTTTCAGCCTTTTCTGTTAAAAATTATTATAGATCTCAATTGATTGACCAACTAGATCATTGGAGTTATCGTGTTATTAGTTTAGGATTTATCCTTTTAACCATAGGTATTCTTTCAGGAGCAGTATGGGCAAATGAGGCGTGGGGCTCATATTGGAATTGGGACCCAAAGAAAACTTGGGCATTTATTACTTGGACTGTATTTGCAATTTATTTACATATTAGAACAAATAAAAATTTTCAGGGCGAAAATTCTGCAATTGTAGCTTTTATAGGCTTTCTTATAATTTGGATATGCTATTTTGGAGTCAATCTCTTAGGAATAGGGCTACATAGTTATGGTTCATTCTAAATTTAATTTAATTGAAGAAAAGACTTTATGAATACAAACAAAACATAGGCCAAGGTGTTTCTTATCAACTTATAAACAGGTGAGAACCATTAAGATGGTTCTCACAAATGTCTAAAATGCCCGAATTATAATTCCAATTCAGTCGTTCTTATTAGAAGTATACAAATAGAAAGAGGAAAACGACTACTTTTTCATTTCATTAAATGAAACTTATCTAGAAAAAAGTTTGATAAAATAGCTTCTACCTTCTCAGCGGATAATGAAAGAACGCGAAATTTCATCATATGATTTTGAGGATTTGTTTGGTTTCTGAGGATCGGTTTTTGACATGTTTTGCCATTCATGATTCTAAGCACTAATAGCAGTGTGCAAGTGTGTTTCGCAAGTTGGCTGAGGTGCAAGCAACGGACAAACGATAAACGATGGGTGGACGACCACCAAGTCTAGGCTCATGTCCTTGGCCATCTCCTACACTGTCTGCTCAGTTAATGTTTCCGTGTATGTATACCATAACTTTAAAATTCAAACAACAGTTTGTTTAATCAACTAGCTGCACTTGTCAAAGTAGAAAAAATGGTTTTTAATGTAAGACAAAGATAGAAAAATTGATGAATGAAAATATGAATTTGAGTAAGATTACTTATGAAATTTATTTTTCTTATTTTGTGAATCTTAGACCTTATTTTGTGAAACTTGAAGGTGGTTTTGTGAACCTTAGAGCTAAATGTGTGAAATCGTTCTTATGAATTTTTTTTTCTGATTTTGTGAATCCTAGACCTTAATTTGTGAAACTAGGAGGTGATTTTGTGAAACTTGGACCTCAATGTGTGAAACCGTTTACTTATTTTGTGAAACTTGGACCTGAATTTGTGAAACTAGAACCTTAATTTGTGAAACTAGTAGGTGATTTTGTGAAACTTGGACCTGAATGTGTAAAATCACTTACTTATGATTTTTTGTTTTTCTAGTTTTGTGAAACAAAAACCTTAATTTGTGAAACTACAAGGTGATTTTGTGAAACTTGGACCTCGATGTGATTTCGTTAAATTATGAAATTGCTTTTTCTTATTTTGTGAATCCTAAAGCTTAATATGTGAAACTAGAAGATGATTTTGTAAAACTTTGACATCAATGTGTAAAATTGTTGACTTATGAAATTTCTTTTTCTTATTTTGTGAAACTAGAACCTTAATTTGTGAAACTTGAAGGTCCTATTATGGTGATGGAAGATAAGATACAAACAAAGTTAAGGTCATATTATGTAGACAATAAGATGTTAATATTCCAAGTAATTTGCTCAAATTTAGTCCGTATTTGTACAGATTAGGGTTCATCATAAGAAGATACATCGGAAGAAGAAGAAGAAGAAGCATAGAACAGAGAATGATGTACGTGTGAGGATGATGACAATTGAAGAAGTTTTAACTACTTTTTTTTCTTTTGTGTTTGATTTATCTTTGTTTTGAACTTAATGGTTAGATGTTAGTTTGTGAACCTTGAAGGTGATTTTGTGAATCTTACTCCTTGTTTTGTGAATGGTTAGATGTTAGTTTGTGAACTTTGAAGGTAATGTTGTAAAACTTGGTCATAAGTGGTTGAAATCACCTATTTTGCTCTTTTTCTTATTTTGTGAATGTTAGACCTTGTTTTATGAAACTTGAAAGTGATTTTGTGAAACTTGGTCATAATGGTTGAAATGACGTTTTTTTTTTAATTATGTGGATCATAGACCTTGTTTCGTGAATCATAGAGATTATATTGTGAAACTAGAAGGTGTTTTTTAGAAATTTGGTAATAAATCATTAATTTTGCTCTTTTTATTATTTTGTAAATCCAAAACCTTATTTTGTGAATCTTATAGCTTATATTGTGAAATTAGAAGATAATATTGTGAAACTTGGTTATAAATGGTTGAAATCACCAATTTTGCTCTTTTTCTTATTTTGTGAATCCTAGATCTTGTTTTGTGAATCCTTTAGCTTATATTATGAAATTAGAAGTTGATTTTGTGAAACTTGGTTATAAATGGTTGAATTCAGGTAGGGCGCTGTTAATTATGGCGAGGCAGTCTGCCTCACCTGAGTTTATACCTGATTTGTGAAACTAGGACCTTATTTTTTAAAACCTAGACCTTATTTTGTGAAACTTAACCTTATTTTGTAAATCTAAGAACTGATTGAGTGATTGTTGACGTACAATGGCATTAACAAAATATATAAAAATCCTATATTTATATTTTTTCATCTATATGAGACTCGAACTCACATCTTGCGCTATAGCACAATGCTCTACCTTTTGAGCTAATAGATGATATAAGTCAAAAAATGATTTATGTATTAACAAATAACAAACCTATCGAAACACTGTTTATTTGTTGTACATGTGAAAACATAACTTTGTAAACATTTACAATAACACAAGAAACAAAAATAATCACAAATAAAGGTTCTATGAAGTTGATTAAGTTGATGTAAACAAATGACTAGAGCCCTCGCTCTCCTCCCACACTCCTTGGCCTCCTCCCACACTCCTTGGCCTTTCCTGCTATTAGAATCCTTATCACTAGAGCCCTGGCTCTTGTAACTAGACATTCCAAATATCGGCTTGGGAGGCCAAGGTTCCTCAGCAACATATGCATTTAGTGTTTCATCCGAATTCCAAGATACACCTTCAAACCTGACAGATGTAGAAGACAGAAAACACGGAAATGATCACTTAATGAGATCCGTAATTCAACAAATTCTCAATCTACCAAAACAAACTAGCAAATTGGGAGTACATGCTATTAATAATCAACGAGAACAAAACACGCTTATGGTTGGGTAAGCGAGTTATATGTACGTGGACTAGATAAATTTAGTGAGCCATTTTGCTTTCTTTTATCCTATTCCAAAGCTAAAAAAATATTGAGTCCTCGGCCACATTAGAAATGGACACTTGTTAATACTTGTTGTTTAATAATTATCTGAAAATCAAGACTTACCATCCATCAGAGTAAACTGAACCATGGACAGATTGGGGAACGTGGAATTCCTTCTCGACAGATGACGCACCCCAAATTTCAAATTTGATAGGAGAATCGTTCTCGGGATTTCGAACCATAAGAAGTTTTGAGGCTGATGGTGAGGAGACTATTAAAGACACCCCCGCAAGCTCAATAGGGAATGGTGACCAATCGAAACTAACGGGATTGTTGCCGTCTTTCCTCACGTAAGAAGACAAAATGGACTTTCTCATTTTGTTTGCCAACAAGTTAGGTTGGTTAACGGAAAACAATGCCCTAGTCTGTTTTCCTTCACCAATTTTAAGAGTCAAAGACGAAGGGTTAACATATGAAGCGCTTGATGATAAAATTTACAAATCGCACAGTTCTTACTAATAACTTGACATCTAAAAAAAAGAGAAATAAAAAGAAATTAACCTAACCTGACTTGAAAACCCAGGCTTTATCAGTACTAGAGATGCTATAGAATTCTAAAAGCCTTTTTGATAGAGAAGTATATTCTTCTGTCATTGTTGGATCAAAACCCACAGGCAACTTCTTTGAAGATGCATTTGCAGAAACATCCATTTTTGAGACGATTGACAACCTTTTGCTGCACAAACAAGAGATAACATTTACACGACGAGAGGGAAAGTTGACAGAGGAAGATTTGAGGCATAAGTGGTACATAGACTAGCATATTTCCACAGAAAGTCGAAATTTTGACCATGAAGGTAAACCATGCACACATAAGTATAGGTTTCTTTGGGTGTAGAACTGTGGAAGTATTGACTAAGTACTGACTAGATTCGTAACTTCTTAACGCACTCTGTTACTACATCATCGGAAGAAAAAAGACGGGCATCAATCTGGTCTTTTATACAAGTATTTATGCACGCTAGATAGATGGTAAAGTAACAGTATATTGTTACTCCTCCCTAGTTTTGTCTCAGCCGCCTCCTTATACTTCATAAATTAAAATTTGATATTTACATGCTAAAAAAACAATCTTTGATGTTAGACATCTTAATTTATACTCCGTACCAGGCAACCTTGGTCATGGCAACCCCAACCCACGTATAAACCAAAGTCAAGTCCACAGAAGCACCCTAAGCCAACGATTAGAAAAACGAGACTAATCGAATAAGCACCCCAAGACAACGATAAGAAAAAAACGAGACTAATCGAGTAAGAACCATTCTTCAAACTCTAAAAAAGTTCATTCCTTCTAACCATAATCGACTAACAAGTACCAATTAAAGCCATTCCTGCCCGCTTGACCAATTAAGGATGTGAAAGTTTACAACCAAGCTCAATCACCCAAACTCTCTACAGCAACAGAGTATTTGTCACAAAATATGCTACTGAGTCCTTATTTCAATAACGTCATTAGGTATCAAGTCCAATCATCATCCGTCCTCACGTATAATTTATCATACAAAATCACCACCCCAGATGGGAGTGCAGGCAAACACACTAATAAAGGCAGAAATTTGTTTCCACATCAATTAAAACTGATCATCTGAAGGTAAAATGAGTAAATTGACAATTGCATTCAACATCAACTCAAAGATAATCCAAAGAGTGAAAAGATGTGAACTTTCCTGCCAAAACAAATACTATTCCTTCCACCTCAGTCATTCATTCACTTTTTCTATTCTTTGAGAACGTATTGAATCATAGTTTACAAATGACTGAGACGGAGGGAGCATTACTTTTACGAAAGTACCCAACTACTGACACTACTTCTGATTAATTCCTGCCACAACAGAAATCATAAAAGCCAATTTTAACATCCCCCAACAATGCAACTTAGTAAATTTCATTGGCAAATGGTTATAACTGAGAGGCAACTACACTTAACATCAACTTAATGACAATCCAAAGAGTGAAAATTTTTGAACTTTCCTGCCAAAACAAATACTACTCCTTCCGTCTCAGTCATTTATTTACAATAACACAAGAAACAAAAATAATCACAAATAGAAGTTGATTTTGTGAATCTTGAATCCAGGACCTAATTCTATGAACCTTGGATATGATATTTTGAATCTTGGACCTAATTTTGTGAACCTTTTCCGAAGTAGAAATCTCTTTCCTTATCTAGCAGATCCACTTAAACCTTTAGCTCATTTGCTCAGTACTAGTATCGATAGTGTTTTACTAACTAAAAAAACACACATATTTCGTCACCATGAACAATAGTTCTAATTATACTAAATTTGAACACAAATACTCAAATGATTGTATCAACTAACTTCTACTTCACATACACATTTCGTCAAACAATTGGCATGCATTAGACTTTTAGCGAAATCCACATACATGAGACCTGATATTGTGAATCTGCACATTATTTTTGTGAAACCTCAACCTGATTTTGTGAACATTAGACCTGATTTTGTGAAACTTGGATCTGATTTTTGTGAATCTGACCCTGCTTCTTGTGAACCTTCGACACTATAACTAGTAAGGATAATAACACTATGTGTATGCAAGGAATTTCTCAAGATAAGAACGTGAATCAAATTAGGTGGAGGTGTTCTATTGTTCTAGTTTACCATTTGCAACTACATATTACATATTACAGTAGCACGAAGGAAATTGACAGTTTATAATATGCAACTATCCGCAGTGATCAATGTAAAAACAATAACGATAGCGAAGAAAATTTTGATCGATGCGACTCTTACCATTGTTGTGACCCGAGTGAGATTGAAGTTCAATGACCTTAGACCGGAATTCCTTCATTTGATTGAGCTGAATATCAAGAGAGAAAGGGCTGACATAAGTGACAAACAAGGAACTAGTTGGCCACTGTGGATGTTGTTGTTGCATAGTTTGCTCTGTGTCTGAAATCCGATCCAATTGACCTCAAGTATGGGCTGACAAACGGTATCCCTATCGCTTATGCTAATCATTCCCAGACATGAAATGGTAACTCATTAGATTGTTATATTCCCGTCTCAACCAATAGTTTACGTTTTTAAAAACACTTCTAAATTCTAAATTACTCTGTATTATAAAAAAATCTCAACGTACCTAATAAATCAATAATGACTCGTTTTAAAAAAAACACTTCTAAACTTATTTCAGACTGAACAGGCGAAAATGATACTTTAGCAAATACATTGATACTCGATAAGTCGATAGTACATCAATTTGACCCGAACATTGCATGAATATAAAATCAGTGGACGGCACACCCATAAGATAATTCAAGAACATGCAAACAGCAGGAGTACCATACCCAAACAACCAACAAATGAGAGCATACTCGAGCCTATAAGACGCCGAGGACTGGGCAACCCAAGGCGATTGAGTCAAGACAGACTAGTCAAAGACACCCTTCACAGCAGCCTATATGAATTACAATGCGGAAGCCTGTGTTTGGACTGATGGTCAATCTTCTTGCTATGGTTTGACACCCGTCGCGTCCTGGATGAACCTAATGTTATCATAATCTAGCATAAAATATTAAACGATCTTATTCATTGAAAAATGACGAGGTATACCGAATTCTAATCCGATTAATATAGAAAAATCAAAATTTAAGCAAAATTAACATAAAATGATTATAATTTTTACGTACTTTATGCATTCAAGCAATTTATGTAGCAGTACAATTCACAAATGCAATACTAATCAATATATTTACAAGATTTCTCAATAAATAATAATGCATTCAACATAAACCCTAAAATCAAAATAAATTATCAGAACTGATGAGAAATCAAAAGGAAGAGGAATTACACAAAAACCTGAAGAAAAATGATTGATATCGGGAAAATAATATGAACATTAAAAGAAATTAGTATAATTTATTGTGATTAGTGGAGATAAATAACTGAAAATTGTGTGAAAATAGGAGCACAATAGGAATGCATAAAATTTACTGAAGTCGAGTGAATAGAAAGAGTAGAACAAGAGTGAAATTGAGTAATTAAAGTAATTTCATAACAAATTAACCAACGAAAATCGAAATCGAGGTAGTAAATAGTTAAGAAAGGGAAATGAACATACGAAGAAGCGGAGAAATCGACTTTAATTGATTTTATGCATTCCTACTGCGCTCGATTATGCTTACAAAACGATCAAAACCTGCATAAGAACAGTGATAATAAGTAATGAAAGTAGTTTAGCGAAAATTTATCAAATTAAATCCGTAATTTATCAAATTAGATAAGTAATGAACTGCGATAATAAGTAATCGAAATGAAAAAATAGATGATCGAAATTACCTAATTTCCGGATTATAAAAGCGGTGGAGAAGCTTAGTGATAATGGCGGTCGAAAAGCTCGGTGATAATGGTGAAGACGGAGCTGAAGATGGAGCTCAGTGAAGATGAGTTAGAAGAGAGAGAAAGCGCAATGAGTAAATGAGCTGCGTAAATTAAATGTGTGCGTTAGTTAGGATAATATAGAGGGACACGTGGAATCATCTGGTGAGTCTCTAATTTTTATATCCGACGGTTTAGGATGCGTACAGCCGCCTCACCCTAAGAAGGGTGCCTCACATGATTCAATTTCTATATATATATATATATATATATATATATATATATATAGAAGGAGGATCAAGTGAGTCCACCTTAAGTCATTAAGTACATAAGTCCCATTTAGAGCCCTTAGATTGTGAGGATAAATGGCTAAGATTACACCAAAAAGCAATTTATAACATTATAATAATATGTAGACTAATTACCTCTCTCCTTAGGCTATTAGACTTACTGTTCATTCTGCATGTATGTTCCTCATCAGTCACTTGCACGTTATTCAACTTCCCTCCACTATCTCATACAACCTCCTCATAATTTCAAAAAACCGTCCTTCCTTATTCCTGTCTTTCATCTTACATTTCATTTCTTTTCCTTATTCCTGTCTTTCTTTTCTACATTACAACCTCCTCATAATTTCTTTTCTATTCCTTACTGTTCCATTCTCTTGCTTACCAAATACAACAATTCCATTTCTTTTCTATATTTTATCGCATTCAAACACTTGTAGTTCCTATCTTTGTTTCTTTACCTCACTTTGAAGGTAATTCATTGATCATCCTTTATTCTTTTCTTTGTTTAAATTTTTTAATTTTGCAAATTATGCTTGAGTCGTAATTGATATATTGCGTGTTTCAATTTTATTGCGCGTTTCAATTTATGTGATTTTATTGTGTGTTTGAATTTTTAATTAAATTCATAGTGTAAATCTGAATTGATGGGTAGTGTCAATGTATTTGTTAGGGTTTTAATCGAGGCTGTTTTTGGGGATTGTAAATGTGATGTAATTGGGACTGTGAATGTGAGGACAGCGCAAGTGTAAATGTGAACCAAAAAAAGTGTAAATGTGAACAAATAGAAAGTGTAAATGTGAGGATAGGAAAAGTGTAAATGTTATCAAATAAAGTGTAAATCTGACTCAATTGGAAGTGTAAATGTGAAGATACTCAAAGTGTAAATGTGAACAAATAAAGGGTAAATCTGACTAAATTGGATGTGTAAATGTGAAGATACTGGAAGTATAAATGTGAGGATAGGAGAAGTGTAAATGTGAACAAATAAAGTGTAAATCTGACTAAAGTGGAAGTGTAAATGTGAAGATACTGGAAGTGTAAATGTGAGTGTAGGAGAAGTGTAAATGTGAACAAATAAAGGGTAAATCTGACTAAATTGGAAGTGTAAATGTGAAGATACTTGAAGTGTAAATGTGAGGATAGAGTAAATGTAAATGTGAGTGTAGGGGAAGTGTAAATAAGAACAAATAAAGGGTAAATCTGACTAAATTGGAAGTGTAAATGTGAAGATAATGAAAGTGTAAATGTGAGTGTAGGAGAAGTGTAAATGTGAACAAATAAAGGGTAAATCTGACTAAACAGGAAGTGTAAATGTGAAGATACTGGAAGTGTAAATGTGAGGATAGAGTAAGTGTAAATGTGAGTGTAGGGGAAGTGTAAATAAGAACAAATAAAGGGTAAATCTGACTAAATTGGAAGTGTAAATGTGAAGATAATGAAAGTGTAAATGTGAGTGTAGGAGAAGTGTAAATGTGAACAAATAAAGGGTAATAAAGGCTAAATCTGACTAAATTGGAAGTGTAAATGTGAAGATAATGAAAGTGTAAATGTGAGTGTAGGAGAAGTGTAAATGTGAACAAATAAAGGGTAAATCTGACTAAATTGGAAGTGTAAATGTGAAGATACTGGAAGTGTAAATGTGAGGATAGAGTAAGTGTAAATGTGAGTGTAGGGGAAGTGTAAATAAGAACAAATAAAGGGTAAATCTGACTAGATTGGAAGTGTAAATGTGAAGATAATGAAAGTGTAAATGTGAGTGTAGGAGAAGTGTAAATTTAAACAAATAAAGGGTAAATCTGACTAAACTGGAAGTGTAAATGTGAAGATACTGGAAGTGTAAATGTGAGGATAGAGTAAGTGTAAATGTGAGTGTAGGGGAAGTGTAAATAAGAACAAATAAAGGGTAAATCTGACTAAATTGGAAGTGTAAATGTGAAGATAATGAAAGTGTAAATGTGAGTGTAGGAGAAGTGTAAATGTGAACAAATAAAGGGTAAGTCTGACTAAATTGGAAGTGTAAATGTGAAGATACCGGAAGTGTAAATGTGAGGATAGAGTAAGTTTAAATGTAAATGTGTAGACTGTTATAGGTTGACTGATATTGTGCATTTCTTATGTACTTTTTGTTCCTGATTCAGATGGTATCTGATGGAGAAGTACCTGGAAGTGAAGAACAACCAGAAGTTACCCCTACTGTTTCCGTTAAGTGTCGCCCCAACCGGCTTCACAAGCTTATTGGTAAGCTTAACATTGCCCAACGAGCCGTACGAGGATTGGATTTGGGGGTCGCTTCATCTTAAACTCGAACTTTCCCGCTTTCACATGTTCCCGAATTTCTTGAGGCTTTCAGCGATGGTTCTCATGTTTTCAGGGCGTCAGAGTTGAAGGAGTTTATGGTTACTAAGTATGATGTCTATGACTGTTTCATGTTATATGTTGGTGAGAGAGAGATGGAAATAGTACCTACTGGACATATGCCTGGTGCTAAAGATGAAAAATATGTGCGCATAAAACAACTGTGGCGCAAAAAGTTCAAAGTGAAATCAAATTCTGATTCTATTCCTTTAGGAGACGTCTTCAATTATATTGAGTCAGAGCAATTCAAAGATGGAGGTGATGAATTCTGCCGCCTGTTTGTGCTTCTTAGCATTTCATCATTCCTTGCGCCGACATTGAACAACGGCATTGAAATCAAACTTTTGAAAGTGGTTGAAGATGTGAGTGCCATACCGGAGTATGACTGGTGCTCGTATGTATTAGAAGGTATAGCTAATGCTGCAGCCGAGGCTCGCAGCGTGCAGTCACATCTGCTTGGTTGTATCCCTTTCCTTATGATTACTTATTTTCAGCGGTATGATTACCGTGGCAAGAGTTCCCCAGATGGCCTTCCACTTATTCAGCATTGGGATTTGAAAACTCTATCGAAGAGGTTAAAGGATGAGCTGGACGTGGGGCCACTGGGTCGACTAACTTTGTTGAAGGTGAAGTATCCGCGATGTAAAAACAAGACCCCTGATGAGAAGGACACTGGTAATACGATGTTGGTTATAGCTGGCGCGCCCAAGGCGCCATTGGCAAGCCCTACGCGTCTTCTGATTTCAACGTCGTGTACATCACCCGATAAGAAGTTTATTCAGATTGAACTCCCTTCCGGTGTTGAAGATGACGATGAGTTGAAAGCTAGGGCTGTAGATGTAAGATTTATGTTATGAATGTTTAATTAATCGTATTTTTTTATATATATATATATATATATATATATATATATATATATATATATATTGATATTGAGCGGTATATTTTGTGTATCTAGACTCTTAAATCTTTTTTTGTTACCAATTGTAGGGTGTACACGAGCTGTACTTGAAGATTCAAAGGAACGCCGTGGCCTTCTATTCCCGGTATACGGATGCAAACAAATGCTTAAGAATGTAACAACAGGTGCTTCTTCTTCAACTGATCTTGTTCCGTCACAAGCGACACAAGCTTTTTTTGAAGGTGCAAAGGTGAAGGAATATGTTGAAGAAGTTGGAAATTTAGCTTCCCAAATGAAGAAGTATAATGATAACGCCCCCTCATTGTCAGATGTTGGCCAAGAAAAAAAACAGGCGGCCAAGAAAAAAACAAAGGCAACCAAGAAAAGAAAGAACAAGGTTCCTAAGTTCGAGTTTACGCCTACTGTAGAGCCTGTATCACTTGCAGAAGATTCTGATTTGGGTGATAAAGCAGGTGATGCGGTGATGTCACAGGTAATGGAGACCGCTGATTCACTTGCAGAAGATTCTGATTTGGGTGATAAAGCAGGTGATGCGGCGATGTCACAGGTAATGGAGACCGCTGATTTCTACAACACCGCTGAACTGAACGAAGCCTGTCGACGAGAGGAAGAGGAATGCGGGCTAGATTTAACCGAGGACTTGACTCAATTAACTGATCGGCAGATTCTAGAGAAAATTTACAGGCCGGATGAAGTTGAAGAAGCTTACACAAAGCCCTCATTGAACGAGGAGCAGGAAAGTTTGGGAGGGGAAGTGCCTGACACTAGTGGTGCCCCTGAGAAAGCTGAACATGTTGAGAAGTGTAAGTCAGAAGCAACGAATAAGGTTGATGCGGATGTGGTAGGTCAGTCAACTGAAGATGGTTCATCTTCAGTTCAACTAAAATTTATTTCGACTGTTGATATTGAGAACGCGCTGCAAGGTTTGATAGATATTGGTCATGGTGGTGGTGAAGCGGTAGAGGGCTGCTTACAGATAGGTGAGGATGAGATTGTGCAGGTTATGGATATGGAGCTGGCTCAAGAACAGGGTCCTGTTTCTGGCGAAGGGGAGGCGTTTTTTTCAAAAGTAGCAAAGAAGGTGGATGCGGATGTGGTAGTCCCGTCAATTGAAGATGGATCATCTTCTTTTCAGTTGAATTTTATAGCGACAACTGATATTGATAGCGCTACTGAAAAGTTGTCACCAAATGTGACAAATATGGTACACGGTGGTGCACCGAGAGAACAGGACGAGGCTGTGCAGGGAATGGATATGGAGCCGCCTCAAGATCAGGGGACCTGCCGTGGGCTTGAATCAGTGGTGGTTGGACTAGTGACTGGCGTGGATGTGGATGTTAGTGGTCGACCGACAGTCCAGGATGAGGCTGTGCAGGGCATGGACATGGAGCTGCCCCAAGACCAGGGGTCCTGCCGTGGGCCCGAACCACTTGTGGTTGGACTAGTGCCTGGTGAGGCTGTGGATGTTAGCGGTGCACCGGGAGTGGAAAGCCCGTTGACCGATGCCAAGTTAGTGGTACGAAAGCACCGGATGGTGAGCCTGGCGTTGTTTCGACCACAGTCCGTGAAGATGCATCGCAAGAAGGGTTAGAGATTGGTAGTGGCATGGTCAACGAGCAAGGTGAGGGCCCTACTGAACAACCCGGTTGTCCTGGTTCATTTCAGAATGATGACAAGCTCATGGATGTTGCAGAGGGAGCAGATAAGGGGGTTGTTGAAGCACCCTCCTCTGAGTTTAAGTTGCCGGAAATTCAGTGTACGTTTATATCTACTGCAGAGCTAGCTGAGACATTTAAGGGCGTTCCAGGTGAGGATTTTGGAACGACTGATGTGGCAGGCCCTTCTCAACCAGCCGTTCCCGCAGTTTTCCGGGAAATTTATGTCCCCCGGAGTAATATGGATCACCACCCTTTCCTATTTCATTCACCTGAGCCCTTACAGTGCATGGAAGTGGTCCCTGAGAACCTGACTTGCACCATGGATTGTGGGGAACCTATGCCTGAAAGCGGGGCTTTGTTCTCAGTAGACCTGCGCATTTGAATAAGAAATTATTTAGGGGTGTTTTTAAGGAAAGGAAATACGTCCTGGACTACGTATTTAACAAATCAGAAGCTTGGTTGAAAGGGTGAGTCGATTAATTACTATGTCAAACATATTAATAATTATATGTTGTCGTAACCATGTTCGCCTTATATAAATTTTTCTTTTTTTGTAGGGAAGAATTGGCAGTTTTTTCAGACTTTTTCTTCGTGTCACGGGAAGACATGTTAACCCTTGAACCTGGATAGGAAGTTATGAATTCTGTAATTGATTGTTGGTGCCTACTAATCAATAAGATGATGTATGACCAAACTGAACCAGTTGCATCCTCTCGTTGTTTCTTCGGGCTTAGCCACACCGTACTTGCCCTATCCTCACTCAATGCAATTTTTATAGTTCCAATTTAATTGTAACGTAAGTGTCTAAATTTAATAGCGCTGCCCTTCGTTTGAACAGAGCCCTGCACTGGATATTTGGAAAGCCAAGAAGAAAGGAATTGTTCTTGACAAAAAGGACGAAATCGGTCAAGGTGGGATGCTTGGATTCAATCCTGTTTGTCTCCATTTCAACTTGGATCTGATATGGTAAGTGTAAATGTGACCTATTGTGAAGTGTAAATGTCATCACACCGAAAGTGTATATGTGATTTTCACAGAAAGTGTAAATGTCTGGATGTGATTAAGAAGAAAGTGTAAATGTCATGAAATATGAAGTGTAAATGTGATACATAGTGAAGTGTAAATGTCATGATGTATAGTGTAAATGTGATTATATAGAAAGTGTAAATGTGATGACATAGCGAGTGTAAAGGTGAGTAAATAGAAAGTGTAAATGTCAGCACATATAAAGTGTAAATGTGAATATATGTAAAGTGTAAATGTCATGACATATGAAGTGTAAACGTGAGACATAGTGAACTGTAAATGTCGTGAGATATTGTGAAGTGTAAATGTAATGAAATATGAAGTGTAAATGTGATACATAGTGAAGTGTAAATGCCATGATGTATAGTGGAAATGTGATTATATAGAAAGTGTAAATGTGATGACATAGGGAGTGTAAAGGTGACTAAATAGGAAGTGTAAATGTCAGCACTTATAAAGTGTAAATGTGAATATATGGAAAGTGTAAACGCCATCACATAGGAAGTGTAAATGTGAGATATAGTGAAGTGTAAAAGTTATGACACAGGGAGTGTAAAGGTGACTAAATATGAAGTGTAAATGTCATGACATATATAGTGTAAATGTGATGACATACGGAGTGTAAAGGTGACTAAATAGGAAGTGTAAATGTCATGACATATATAGTGTAAATGTGATGACATAGGGAGTGTAAAGGTGACTAAATAGGAAGTGTAAATGTCAGCACATATAAAGTGTAAATGTGAATATATGGAAAGTGTAAATGCCATCACACAGGAAGTGTAAATGTGAGATATAGTGAAGTGTAAAAGTTATGACACAGGGAGTGTAAAGGTGATTAAATATGAAGTGTAAATGTCATGACATATATAGTGTAAATGTGAATATATGGAAAGTGTAAATGTCATGACACAGGGACTGTAAATGTGACGAATTATTGAAAGTGTAAATCTGAAATTTTTACTTGAGTGTATCTTTTATGTCTTTGTTGTCATACCCGCCAGTCTTCATCCCGATCTTATCCGCAATAATGATCATTACAGCTGTGCATGCATAAACTTCGTTTCCGAGCAGATAGAGTATTTGGACAACCGTCGATACGACGATGATTTTGAGAAGCTTCCATATTTTGGAATTTCCCGTATTGCGGTAATAATTATAAATAGCATACCTTAATTTGTTCTTTAGTGTTGATGTATTCTGGAATTGTAAACACGGTTTTTAAATTGACTTTTTTTTTAAATTCCTTTTACAGTGTGATTTAATGGGGGCGTATCTGGAGTCTAAAGGGTTTGTCAGAGGTTCAAAGGTTGCTGGGTTCAAATTTGTGAATGTTAAATTTAAATGGCAAGGTACGGGTTATTCTGCATTTGATTGCGGGGTGTACATGATGATACACATGCTGCTTTTCAATGGGAAGCTATTTGACTGCGCCTTAGGTGAGATGGACGTTCTGAACCTCGTCCGGGCTGAAGTGGTGTCGATTCTTATCCTGAGTGACCATAACAAAGTCAGGGAGAGCGTTAAATCAAGGATAACCCAATTCAGGGAAAAGTATGGTCAAGGTCTGAACCCGGTCTCCCATGTTGCACGGAAGCGGAGTCTGGACGATGAGGAAGAGATTACGTACAGTAAACGTCCCCGTGTTGCAGTCCCACCCCCTAAACCCGTAGAAGGAAGCCCTGTGGTCAATCCTGTAGCCTTACAGGTGGAAAGAAGCCCCGTTGTTGTTCAAGCGTCAGCGCAGTCGTCAGGTAGCCAACCTTTGTCAGCCGTTCGGAGCCGTCCCCGGGGCGGGGGGGATGGCTTGGGTTGCTCAATTGACTGTGGGGCTGCTGGTACGCAAACTCTTGTTGTCTCGACCTTCTTACGGAACAATCAAAGTTTGGTCAGGGGTATTCGATCACGTCGAAAGCATGCGGTGGACTATTGCTTGTTAGACGACTACAACTTTGAAAATTCGTTAGTACCTGCCAGTCTCTTATAACAGGGCCAATTTTTTACGATATCTAATTTGTAACTACTTCTCAATTTCTTACTATTATACGTGTGTTTTTTTGCAGTGAATCAATCTCTTGGTACAGTAGGCATGCCGCGCTGCGCCGGTCCGACATTATGACCATGCTTCCTGAGGTTTTAATGTCGCCTGTTGTCATTGAGTCGTGGGCTGTTTTGCTGAACCATTTGGAGTCTGATGAACACTTACTTCCTAGGATGGCCTTCTTTGGGATTCGTCATATGGTAAACCCCCCCCCGCACAAAGCCTAAAAGTTATACATTAGTTCTTACTTTTATTATGTTGTCTCACTCACTCCTCCGAACAGAATGTATCATGCAGCTTTTGGATATACGAGAAGCGTGCTCACAGTCTAATGACATCACCGATCGGTGTATCACATTTGGGATACCTTCATCCAGGATTGTGATAAAACTTTCAACCTGAATGCCGAGTTTATCTTCGTATCTGTCAACATTGGTGGGCACTTTGCATGCGTGTGTATAAATTTTGGACAACAAATCGTTGATCTCCTTGACTACCAACATCATGCCAATCGGGATCGATCAAATGTGCATTGTTGCTCGCCAAGTGGCATCACCGTTAGCGATTATTTGGACGCCAGAACGGACAGGGGATATGAGATTACTAGCTTTGAGCATCGGCAAATCCCGTTCAGGCGCCAAACACCCTTTCCTAACATAACAGAATCAGGGATTTTCTGTATGATGTATATGCTGATGTACGAGGGTCATCCTTTTGAGCATCCAGACTTTGAGAGGAAGAGGAATCGACGGTACTTGGTAGTCGAGTTGGTGGCGACGCTTGTTCTAGCTGAAATAAATATCAACAGAGACGTGTTTGAAGCAAAGTTGAATGGGTTTATCGCTGGGAAAGAAGATTTGTGGGCCAAGTTACAAAAGAAGCGCAAAATTAAGGCTGTGTTGTCGAAAAAGTGAACAATTTGTGGAAATATTTTTTTTTAAATGTATTTTGTTTGGCAATCTTGAACTTAGAAAAGAATGTTTTGTACTGTGGTTGGCAATGTTTGCAAGTGTAAGCTTTACCGTAATGAAGTGTAATGGTAAATTACACTAATGAAGTGTAATGGTTGACTATTTTTTGGCATTTATAATTATAGTTTATTCAAAGTGTAAATGTGAGTAAATTGCAAGTGTAACTGTTATCACACTTGTAATTTAGTCACATTTACACTTTAAGTGTAAATGTTAACACACTTAAAGTGTAAATATTAACACTGTCAGAGTCAACTTTAACATACTGAAAGTGTGAATGTAAACACACTGAAATTAAATTGAATGCAGTGTAAATGTGGTAACATGGGAAGTGTAAATGTGGTGAGAGCCCAAGTGTAAATGTGAACAAAAAAAAGTGTAAATAAGAACAAATAGGAAGTGTAAATTTGAATATAGGAGAAGTGTAAATGTGAACAAATAAAGTGTAAAACTGACTATATTTCAGTGTAAATTTGAAGATATTCAAAGTGTAAATGTGAGGATATAGTATGTGTAAATGTGAAGTTACATGAAGTGTAAATGTGCTGACATGGGAAGTGTAAATGTTAACACCAGTTATTTGAAAAGAAGTGTAACTGTTACTTGAAATAACATAAGTAATCCAAAATAAGTTCAAGTAACACAATGTTTGGCTATCTAATAAAACAGAGAGATTTTGGTCTTATGACAGTGTAACTCTAACGTTGGTGTTACTAAAAGTTACACCAACTGCAGTTCAAAGTTACGCTGCCATGAGACCAATTCCTTATCGCCCGCTCCAGTTATAGCACATCAAAGTTTTAAGTTACACACTCAAAATATATAGAGCAACACATGTCACTGATCTGACGTCTATTCTTGTTCAGACTCCAGCTCTTCCTCCTCCTCTCCTTCATCCTCTTCTGGTTCAGACGACCCTTCGAACAATGGCGTGTGTGCTGAGAAGGGGTTAGGGCAGTTTCTCTTGTCGTGATTTGTCATTCTCTTGCAATTCTTACACTTACGTTTGGGTTTCCTAGCCAACACAATTGCTTTTGTTTTGGCTGACAGCAATCTTTTTCCGGTCCCCTTGTTTTTGAATTCTTTGGTGGCAATATCGTCACTACCTCACTTGCCGTACAATTCAGAAATTTCTCCATTTGTTGATTTTTATTCAACACTTCCCCTAATGGTGACAGGGACTGTTTAAATGATCTAATTACAGCGGAAAAGCTGTCAACATCAGTTATTCCTTTGTCTCGAAGGAGCCCTACAGCTTCATGAACTTCTGACCACATTATTGACATTGCAATTTGTTTTTCATCGATGACTTGCATGTTTTCTGTTCCTTCACCATTAGTATTGAAAATCCTTCATCGGAGATACTCTTTCATCCATCTATTCAGAACATAATCTTCTGGTATAGTCTTTATCCCACTTGCTGAAAAAATCCATATTATATGGCGGCATAGGATTCCGGTTCTTTCAAACATCGTACAACTGCAGCTTGCTTTACGTGTACCTGTGTCATCAGATAAAGCTAGCATGTAAGTGTGAACGTTAAAAATAGTGTCACTGATGTAAAGTGTAAATGTATTGAATTGTAAAGTGTAATTGTTAAGTTATTAGAAGTGTAAATGTCATGATGTAAAGTGTAAATGTCATGACATGTACTGTGTAAATGCTAAGTAATTACAAGTGTAAATGTAAACTAATAGGAAGTGTAAATGTTAAGGTACTAGAAGTGTAAATGTTAAGTTATAGGGGATTTAAATGTGTAAATGTCATATGATGTAAAGTGTAAATGTTAAGGTATAGGAAGTGTAAATGTTAAGGTGTAGGAAGTGTAAATGTCATATGATGTAAAGTGTAAATGTCATCAATTGTAAAGTGTAAATGCTAAGTAATTAGAAGTGTAAATGTAAACTAATAGGAAGTGTAAATGTTAAGTTATTAGAAGTGTAAATGTCATGATGTAAAGTGTAAATGTCATTACATGTACTGTGTAAATGCTAAGTAATTAGAAGTGTAAATGTAAACTAATAGAAAGTGTAAATGTTAAGGTACTAGAAGTGTAAATGTTAAGTTATAGGGGATTTAAATGTGTAAATGTCATATGATGTAAAGTGTAAATGTTAAGGTATAGGAAGTGTAAATGTTAAGGTGTAGGAAGTGTAAATGTCATATGATGTAAAGTGTAAATGTCATCAATTGTAAAGTATAAATGCTAAGTAATTAGAAGTGTAAATGTAAACTAATAGGAAGTGTAAATGTTAAGGTATTAGAAGTGTAAATGTTAAGTTTAAGGGATTTGAATGTGTAAATGTCATATGATGTAAAGTGTAAATGTCATGAAATGTAGTGTGTAAATGCTAAGTAATTAGAAGTGTAAATGTAAACTAATAGGAAGTGTAAATGTTAAGTTATTAGAAGTGTAAATGTTAAGTTATAGGGATTTAAATGTGTAAATGTCATATGATGTGAAGTGTAAATGTCATGAATTGTAGTGTAAATGTCAATAAGTGGAAAAGTGTAAATGCTAAGTAATTAGAAGTGTAAATGTAAACTAATAGGAAGTGTAAATGTTAAGTTATTAGAAGTGTAAATGTTAAGTTATTAGAAGTGTAAATGTTAAGTTATTAGAGGTGTAAATGTTAAGTTATAGGAATTTAAATGAGATAAAAACAGAAAGTGTAAATGTCATAGGAAGTGTAAACTACCTGGACTGTACGCAACTTCAAAATTCTTCTTTCTGGTTGAATCTTTGACAGTAATGACCTCTAGCTCGCCTCTCTCAGTGAAACCTCCTGTTCTACATGTATCAATTGAGAAGATGGCTTCTTGTTTGAAATTGTCGAAAGCTGCAAAGGTGTACACCTTTGCAGCATGAATCTCTAATGCCAGATGTGTTGACGCCGTTGCAGACGAGTGCTTATCCATGTTGTCAAGTTGCTTCTGTGTATGTCTTTGTTGGTCCATAGCGCTCTCAAAACGCATCCAAAACTCAACCAATGTTCCTGACTTGTGCTCAAACCTCTTGAAAAAGCTATTTTCGCTCTCTGATCTTTGAGTTGTCCTCATAATCGATGCCATCCTCAAGTCTCTGCAATGCGCCATCACCCACTGTTCCCTTATAGCATATGTATCTGCAAACCAATCATTTACGCCAACACCATGATCTTGAATTATTTGCTCCCAGATACCATCAAATTCTGCTGCCTCAAGCTCATCGTCCCATATAATGTCATTAATTTTACACATGAACTCATTATAATCGCTTCTCGAGACGCCAAACTTACTTGGCATTTTGTTCATTATATGCCACATACAAACCGATGGCGCGCTTGCCTTGAAAACAAGAGGGACAGATTTGATAATACCTGGTCCCGATCCAGAATTATGTACTCCGGTTCCTTACCCCCCATTGCTTGTAAAAACCGGCTGAAAACCCAATTAAACGACTCATAATCTTCCCTTGCAACTAGACCCCCACAGAACGTCACAGATCGTTTATGGTGGTCAACACATGTGAATGGTGTGAATACCATAGAATACTTATTGGTGGAGTAAGTTGGGTCGAATGACACCGCATCACCAAAAATTTTGTAATTATCTCGGGCGGTACCGTCCGCCCATATGGCCCTACGTAGGCTGCCATCATGGTCAAGGTCATAGTCAAAGTAGAAACCTATTCTTGTTTCAGTCATTTCCTTGAAATGGTCAACAAACAACTGACCATCCCGTTCGTGAATGAAACATTTAACATCCCTATGGAAGTTCTTAAAATCATTTAAGCTTGCTCCAATGTTTTCGTATCCATTCACTTGTTCTTTGCAGATTCTCGTATGTTTTTGTTGCTCCTATCTTCACCCAATCAATCATTAACGAATCGTCATATAAATATAACATGAATGGAATTATTTATTTAGTATAGAGAGTGATTATGTATTACAAACCCTTGAGTTTGAAACGATTATCATCTTGTGATAATCTGTTATGTTACGCGACAATTTCTGGAACTCTCTGTCCTTAAGTGAGATAACCTCGTGATTGTGACCCTCGTGGAACCGGTCAATTAATAAAAGACCATTCTTCATATATAGTCGTATCCTCGCTTTACACCCCACTCTAGTGACCCTGAATATCCTCCGTGTCTTCTCCTCATCCAGTCCGTCATCCTGATCTTTTCTGAGCGTCTTGTGAGCGAAACCTTCTCGATTGCAGACGACGAGCTTTGACTTGATCTCACCGCCACGCCATTTTTTTGTTGTGTACCTACGTACATCAAACCCACAAGCAATGGCGTATATCTTATAAAAAGTCACCGCATCCTCAACCCCCCCAAACTCCTGGCCGATGTATGGTGTAAACCTCTTCTCCACCTCCCTACACAGCTCCTGCCTGTCAAGTTGAACCCCATTCTGTTTTACCAAGTCTGTAAATGTGCACAGAGTGTAAGTGTAAATGTAAATGTCCTCAGATATGAAGTGTAAATGTGCTGTTCTGAAAGTGTAAATGTCATCAAAAGTGTAAATGTCAAAACTATAGTAAAAGTAAACATCCAAAAGTGTAAGTGTAAATGTCAGTAGAAACGAAGTGTAAATGTGCTGTTCTGAAAGCGTAAATGTCAGCAAAAGTGTAAATGTCAGCAGAAATGCAGTGTAAATGTGATGCTTTATAAGTGTAAATGTCAACAAAAGTGAAAATGTTTTCAGAATGCTAACTCAAATAAAACTATAATATTAACAATTAAAAGGTGACTATAACAATTAAAAAGTGTAAATGTAAAACTATAGCAAAAAGTGTAAACATCCAAATGTGTAGCAGAAACGAAGTGTAAATGTGATTGTCTGAAAGTGTAAATGTCAACAAAAGTGTAAAAGTACACCAAAAGTGTAAATGTGAGCAGGAATGCACTGTAAATGTGATGCTTTAAAAGTGTAAATGTCAACAAAACTGTAAATGTGAGCAGGAATGCAGTGTAAATGTGATGCTTTAAAAGTGTAAATGTCAACAAAAGTGTAAATGTTGTCAGAATGCTAATTCACATAAAAAATATAACAATAAAAATGCAAAGGTGACTATAACAATAAAAAAGTGTACATTTAAAAGTAGAGGAAAAGTGTAAACGTGAGCAGTAATGCAGTGTAAATGTGAGGCTTTAAAAGTGTAAATGTCAACAAAAGTGTAAATGTTGTCAGAATGCTAACTCACATAAAAAATATAACAATAAAAAGTGTAAATGAAAAACTATAGCAAAAATGTTCATGTAAATGTTGTCAGAATGCGTTCATGCTAATCCAAGCTCAAATTAATGAAAACCCAGCATGAAGATTTACTTCTAACAAACTTCATTTCAAACCCAGTAACAAATAATCAAAACAAGAGTGAACAAATTCGATGACATGCGAAACTGTAATGATTACCTTCATCCTTCCTATTCAACTGAAAAATATGAAAACGTGACTGAAAACAATGAATAAAATGAAGAAATACCATTGATGCCATCTATTATTTGCATGTTTACGCTGATTTGGAGGATTTAGAGAGAACTTTATCTTCGTTTTGAGATGAAAGTACCCAGTTTTAGAGAGAAGAAAGAAAGAAAAAGGTTGGAATTAAGTGTGTTCATGAAGGAAGAATTAACTTAGACAAACAAATAACAAAATAAAAAAGCGAATTAGGAAGACGAGGAAGAAGAAAAAGCGAGGAGCTGGCGGCCTCACGAAAAGGCGCGGCGAGAGCTAAGCTCCTTCGAGCGCGGGCGATTCTTTGTCTTTTCGGCGTCATCTCTGAAATCCGTAAAAAAGAGGTTTTAAAACACGGTTTTAGAAATCGGTTTTAATGGTATTTTCGACGTAAACCTTACAATTGATGATACAATAAAATAAAATACAATAAATAAAAGGAGAGTTACACCTCGGACTTACACATGTTAGCGAAGCGAGAAGGACTAAGATATCGATTAGTGATGCTCGGCAGATACAAAAAGTGCCCTCGTAAGAGGAAAACGATTAAGTTAATTAAGTTGATTAAGTGTAGTTGGTCAAATTGGTCGGTCATGCAACGGAGAGTGGTGCAGGAAGGATCCGAACTTTACGTGGTGAAAGTTCAAGCACGTGGCGCCAATAAGTAAGACAAAGTCTAGAATGCAAAGGGAGAAGAAAGGCGGACATGTCGCGTGAGAAATATGAGGAGCAGAGGCTCCTATTTATACTAATCACCATGACGGTGGGGGTTCGGAGACTCTTTGAAGTGAATCCTCGAAAGATATGAAAAAGATCAATACGAGAAAGGGCAAAATGTAGCGATATGGTCTCACTTGGAAGAAGCTGTTGCGTGCTGTTTCCCAAGTTCCTCTCTTGAAGAAAGATTTAATGTTTGAGTTATGAGTAGGGCGAAATAATTCGGTTTTTCTTAATATCTTATGTAGATAATAAAATTATTTATTAAAGATAAAATTTATGAAATATGGAATAGAAACATCAAGAACATTCCAGAATATTCGACTCGGGATTTAACGGTTATCGAGAAAATGGAGACGGTTTTTGACCGGGACTCGAATGTACTCTAATTCTTTGCCAAAGCGACGTATCGGGACGTAGATGACAACTAAGAGGTAGACATTTAATATTTGAGCAATCACTTGCGATAATCTTACGACTGTCACAAATCGTTCCCGCGTATCAAACATGCGGCCCAATCATCACGGGTGGTTTTGCGGGAGGTGCGAAATGAGGTATCTCTGAGCCCCCACTTTGGCGAGGCTTGGACAAGGCGAAAGTCAAAAGTATCATCAGGACAATCGAAGATTACAACTTGTATTGACTATGGCGACGCGAGGCGGCTCAAGGGAGTCGAACCAAGGACCTATCGTGGGAACATTTTACCTGTCGACTGTATCGGGGACGTTGGTTTAAGAGTCCATTGGAAAATACGTAAAGGAAGCTATGCTTGACCATGAAGAAACCATACGAATGCCCACTGGTGAAAGCAGGACCAGGGCAACTTCAGCAAAACTCTTGGAGTCTGAAGATAACTTGGTGTCACGAAGGCATTAGGGTCTGAGGATTCTGAAGAAACTTCTTAATACTTCTGAAGGCTAACTCTGAAGCTACCTCTCTAAAAGTGAAAGATTAAGATAAGTTTACGAAAGATATGAAGGCTTGATTTAGGAACTTAAAAACGGCACCAGTGGTCGAACTCAGAAATAAGAAATATTGAAAAGCAGCAGGACGTCGGTAAAGCTATTTGGGGAATCCGTGCGTCGGTCTCAAAGCACTCTTGCAAAACTTGAGGTTGAATCGCTTCGTCGGTCTCAAGCAAACTCTTGCTGGGGAATATATGGACGACTAGGAACATCTTGATCGTCATGGGAGAAATCTTGAGTGGCATACTGCAAATACTCTTTCTGGATAAATGGATTGAGCAATACGCAAAATACTTGCTCTTTTGGATATAATGCGCAACGGATTGCCATTTGTTGGGCGATGAAATGCGGGCGGATGAAAAAAATCATCGAGGCGGACCAAAAAAATGTGCAGCGTCGAGGAAGGCGCACAAAGATGGGCCCACAAATAACGAACTTATCGCAATTTTGAAAAATCCATGGAAGACGAAGGAAGAAGCGACAAAGAGCTGCGTCTCTTGGAAAAGAAAAGCGGCGCTCTTGCGTCTTTTCCCAATTTGAGCTAAACTCTGCGTAAGCGAAATGGAGGGTTTGTGTTCATTTGCATTTAAACATAAATCACTCATTTCTCTCTCAAATCTTCACCATTTATAAGGTTTGATTCTAAGCTTGCTTCAACAAACTAATCGAGGGTATGTGTCTTAATCTTGCATTAATCTTCAACCCGTTCGTTGAATTTTGGTACGCCAAGTCAGGTTTTATGACCCTTTTGATCGAAAAGGTGGGCTTTCCCAGCGGACTTGCCTTACCCCAAATTGATGTTAGAAATGGATAGTAGGTAGTGTGGGAACACAACCATGCATTACTTCAAACTTTTCATCAAGTTTTAAGACAACTGAATGAATTTTGAGGCGGTTTCCTGGGAGCAGTGGTAATTTGCTTCGAAAATAGCCTTAGGTTGCCCGTTGGCGATGAGAATTTGATATTGGGATCCTTGAGCGATGGGTAAACTTCCTACCATCTCGGAATTTTGGTTTGTGACAACTTTTTGAGGACACCTTCCAAACAATGCAGATTATGGCAAATCTTGCCAATTCCGGAAACTTGAACCCAACTAGGCTTTTGACTTGGACTTGACTTGACCCAATTATCACATGAGTGATCGGGTTGGTGGGGACGTGGCCGGGGATGGCACGGAAAGAGTAGTTTCGGGGCTTTGAGGCTCGAAAACCTTAACAAGGGCTTGTCGTCGTTAAATGCGCGGCACGAATTTGCTTTGCGATTGCGGTGATGAGGCTTTAGAGCAGGCTTCCGCTGCGGTGAGCTGATCTCTTGTTGAGGAGGCTTTAAGACGGCTTTCACCGGTGGGTGATGGCTGGCAGGCAGGCTCACGAGAGGAGGTCGTCGAGGAGGAGAGAGGCTGAGACGGCCAACGTCCCAGCGAGGAGGTTGTCGAGCTGAGAGGAGCTCTGTGGGTGAGACTTGGGAGAGTGGACACCTCGTGTGGGCTCGGAGTGCTTTGTCCTACGGGACGGTGAAAAGCTTGGTAAATAAGAATTCACTACTCATCATTCATCCTCTTTCATTTTTGTCCAAATTTCTTTCAAATTTCATTCAAAACTAAAGATAGCTTTGTTTCAAATCATATTGGGAGCGGGGAACATGGGTCGTTCTCGGGTTACTACAGCCGACGATGGAGCACTACGAGCATTGTCAGGCGGAGGAAGGGCCATGATCGAGCGTGGAGCGTTCGGTCCTCGCAGATTCAGTGCGGAGGGATATCGTGAAGAGGAAGTTGCGGAGTAACCTTAGCACTGGTCAGCGCTTTCTTGGATCGATTATGGGATACGACTTCCACGTTTCACCTACCTTTTGGTGAGGTGGGTGTCACTACGGAGGATTACTGGCATGATTACAGTGCTGTTGTGGGGCCGAGGAGATGGTGTGGCGGAGGCTGCTATGAGGCGGACTCGGCGAGCGAGATTGATCAGGCTGGAACTTGTCGTCGAAAGGCTGTTGCGATCTCTAGGTTTGGTACCAGTACTCGTTGAACTTCACCTGCAGGAAGACCAGCTGGCTGGTGACGATCGATGGGAGGAGACAACTCCTCCTCCTTGTCTGGTGAAGCGGAAGGCTCGTGCAGCTGGCTTTGGTGGTTCTTGTCTTCGATTTACCTCGGAGACAAGGGCGAGAAACTATCGACTGAAACTTCTTCCCTTCTTTTCTTTGAGTTCCCTAGGGCGTGGGGGTGGGTCAGCTGTGGTTTGCGGTCTCATCCGCTTCATGGGAGCCATGGTGCGTCCGGGAGTTGATGGAGGGGGACTTCTCAGTCTTTGTCGGACACAGGCTGTTGGGTATGGACCTTCCTTTAGACCAAAGCAAATTCCTTTCTTTATCAAATCATGAAAGATCGTCAGTGATTATTACATTTTACAAGCGTGGGTGTACTCCTACTTTCCGGTCTCGCGCCCCGAGAGGACGGAGCCGTTGGAGAGGGCCCTATCCGTGGTGAGAGATGGGTCGTAATGCGGACGAAGAGCAAGCGTTCTTCTCACAATGTCTCTGGCGGACGTGGCATCTTCGGTGAAGCGGCGTGAGTATTCATTTACTCTCTTTATACTTTGCTTTTATTTGATGCGTGAATGATTTTTACTTGCTACATTGTCGCGGTGGGTACCCCAGACCTTGGGCGGATGCACGGGCGCCTCCTTTATCGGCCCGAGGTCGCCCGACCTGGGAGGCTCAAAGTCGGAGGAAGTACATTGCTGTGGGCCGTCGATGGAGTGCAGTGTGGTGCCAGGCGCGGTTGGCTGCGTCAGTGCTCTCGGGACGCGTTAGCGGTTCGTCGATCCTCGAGGCGATGTTTGGGGAGTATCCGGTGAGAAGGGGCGGACTTATTTGGTGCAGTGGCGGCGACGCTATACGCACTTTGGCGGGCGTACCTCAGCGTTCCTTCTGAGAGGTTGGCGTCTTGTAGGTAGTGGTGATATCTTTTACTTTTGCTTGTTTTTGATTTTGGAATTACGACGAAGATCATCGATCAGAACTATTGTCTTTGCGGGAGGGCCGGCGCTGCGGCATCGAGCTCCCGTGAGTACCCAGGACCCTTGAGTACTAGCAGCCTTGTTGGGAGGGCGACGATCTCAGAGTTGCGTGACTTTGTTGTCTACGCGCAGCGGATGTTGGCCTGAGCAGCCAGCAGCACTCGATTCGGAGTAAACCTCAGCAGCCCATGGACTTTGTGTAAAACACATTTGATTAGTTTGCTCAATTTCTTAAAATTTCTTTGCTAGTGCGAGTCGCGCCGTCCGTTCGCACTATGAAGGGTGGCCAACCGAGCTGCGAACTCTACCATTGAAGCCTTTATTCGGTGGTGGTCGTCGGGATATGAACCTTATTTGATTGATTTTTTATTTTGGTTTTGATCTTGCTTGATTATTGACGACCAATTATTTTCTTTGTTTACAGTGACATGACTGGGCAGGCGACAGTCTCGGGAGGAGACATTTCCGCTTATTGAGGAGCTCGAGGTTAAGGACACTTGAGATACATGGTTCTGGTGGCGAGTTGATTGGAGCGCCAGTATGGTTGTGTAGTTTTAGAACTGCATTTTGGACATTTGATTTTGAAACATTTTTGGACTCTATTTAGAAAAGAAAACCTTGTTGGAAACTTACTGGACTTCGGACTTTGTTAGGCGCAAGCCCGATTTAACATACATTTTACTCTAATTTGGTGTATATATGGTGGCTTTAGTGCCTTTGCTGCTGGGTTGTGTTGCTTGTACTTTCAGTTAGTTCTTGAACAGTTTGGTAGACAAGGTTTATGCTTAGTGCGTCTTTAAATTACATGAAAATTACGCAAAACATACATTTTATATACATAAGGCCTTTAATCGGTAAAAATGAGACTCAAAGAACATGAGGAAAAGCAAAAAAATTCATAGGAAATAATTGGACAGTGGGGAGGTTACCCCTAAAAAAAAAAAGAAATCTGTAAGTTAGAGATGTGAAATGAAATGAAAAAAAAAAAAAAAAATAGGTGAATTATAATGTAAATTATGTCTTAAGATGAGGAATTGGAATTATATATATTATTTTTTTTTTTTTGAAAAATGAAAATGAAATGTATTTCTAAAATGAAAATGTACACCTGTGGTAAAATGGCGAATTGTCGATGTAAGTCTCGAAATGCGTGCCCGCGAAAATAGGAAACTTGAAACATGGTAAACTTCTCGTATTTACCAAATAAAATCCCGTAGGAATAGGAAATTATTAGTTATAGAATTAGGAAAGATCAAGCGAAATCACGGGGGAGTGAGCACTTTGGGAAGAGAGCGCGGCCCGAGTCTTTCTTTGTTCCCAGCTTGTCCGGATACAGCGGATTTTTGGAAACAGCAATTAGTATAAATAGAAGCGTCGGCGAGGCGTTAATTCACACAAATCTTCCGTCTCTTCTTCGTCTATTCACACATGGCTCTCAAAATAAATCTTCAAGAGAAAATTTGTCATCATGAATACTTTGGAGATCCGCTTGAAGGAATGGACCAACGAGTTTTCGAATATGGAAAGCACGACATGCGTGCTTATAACCTTAGGTCTTTGTTGAGTTTGAAACTCATTAAGGTAGTAAAACCGTTCTTGGATGTTTGCCTTGACTATTGGGACCCGAATTATCATGTTTTCGCGTTCGGAGGTGACATTTGCCCATTTCTGAAGAATTCTGCTATTGGTGGGTGGGATCCCGAGCAGTTACACATGCCATTCCTTCCACTTCACAAGGGTATAAGAGTAAATTCAGAGACTTGCTTGGATTGACGGACTTGGGTGGATCGCTTAGTTACCCCGAAAGGCGTGAGAATGTTGGACTTTGTAGGCAGAGCTCATTAACCGGGCCGACCCTCTTTGTTTCCCATGTTGCCAGGAGGAGGGCATTTGGCTTTTTGTTTCTTTGCACGTGTATGTCTTCCAAGGACACGTTGATGAAGATTTGAGAGGTGATCCCCGTCTTTTGGGTCTTGATTGAGCAAATGGAGGCTGCGTAGGAGCCCGACTTGCTTATGCTTAGGGAGATTATCATGGGTTTGGATAATAGGAAATCTAACCGCGATCTGCGTTTTTAGGGGAGTCCCGTCATTTTGCAGGTAAAAGACATCATCTCTTTTTTTTTTTTTTTTTTTTTTTTTTTTTTTTTTTTTTTTTGTTTTTTGTTTTTGATGTCTAATACCACTCTTGGTAAGTTTGGCTTATGGAGCAGCTCCGATTGATCGAGCCCAGTTCATGCACTTTCCTATCATTCCGTTCGATTGCGATGAGGGACAGCGGTTGGCCTCATGGTGGACTTCAAGATGACTATTGGAAGAACAAGTTGAAGAATGATGATGGTCACTTCATTAGGTGGGTCAGTACCACTGGTGGCACCTCAGTACATCCTTTGGAGTGTCTTCTTTGGATTCCCACTAGGTCGTGCGCATTAGGTTGGAGTTTATGGTATGCATCTTTCCGGAAAGATTGATGAAGGCACTATCAAATGAGCCCCGAAGAACATGGTTCTGCAAACTTCTCACTTGATACTTTGTAGGTGTGATTCCCTCTCCCAGGTGGAGAAAAGCTGCAACTTGGAAAACGCGAGAAGGCCCGGGAAACATGAGCACATCGACTACAAGTGCCTTGAGGAAGAAGAAGAGAAACATCAGCCAGAAGAGGAGAAGAAAGCGGATTCGAATCATCCATCCTTGAAGAAATCAAGGAGCCTCATGCGGAAAGGTATGGTTGGCAGAATGGAAAGTCGATATCGAGAAAGACCGTTGGTGATTAGGTCTGAAGTGGTGCAAACAAAGCGCGGCTCAAGTCGTGACAAAAATATATAAGAATGACAGGGCAAGGGAAGATGGAGGAATGCTGAAGTCTTTGTTTATTATTTGATTATTATTATTATTGTTGTAATAAGAGGTTTTTAGAATCTAAGCCTATTCTATTTTATTATATAGCATTACTCTTTATTATTTAGGAAACAAATAGAAATAAAAGGTTAAATGGTTATGAAATGAATTAAAATTTTCTACTTTATTATTCTTGTCGAATTTCAAATGCAATGCAAATGTCCTTCTATTTACATTTAGATATAATGGGTTGAATCCCGTGAAGGATTACTACGTATTCACAAAAGCGAAATCAAACCGCCACGCGTAGTTCGGAGTAAATGTAAAAGAATAATTGTTCGAAGCAAGAGCTTGTAATGAACATAGAAAACAAGCATGAGCTTTTGCTTACTCTGGAGGTGCGAATTTAGTTTGTTTGATGATATGAGGATGACAGAAGCACATCAAATTCTGCAGAAACACGGTGATATTTAACTTTTCGGCTTGGCCGAGGCGTTTATTAGTGTCACAAGAAGCGACACATGGGTTTACGCGGCGACGTTTTGTCTAATGCAGGCGTGTGCAGTTGATTGGTCCAAGGTTTTGTGGGTTTGAAAACTCTACATTCCCATCTGGAGTGCAATGATTCTAACCGCACCCCTGGGAGTATGGATTTGACTAAAAATGGTCCGGCCCAATTAGGTTTGAATTTTCCCCTTGAATTAGAAGCAATTGAAAGCTCAGCCGATTTGGGTACTAAGTCTCCTTCTTTGATGTTTCTTGGCCTAACCCTTTTGTTGAAAGCTCATTTGATAAATTAGCGATATGTTTGGACATTATGTAAGGCCCGTAGCCTCGTTCAATCGAGGAGGATGAGTTCTTCATACCTATCCCTTCTTCCAATCGGCCTCCCGGATTTGACTTTCTGGTAGAATACGCAAGGATGGTATCTACAGCTCATTTGGTTGTATGACTTCCATTCAAGTAGATCAAATAGAAAGGAAGTAGCCCAGTGGGCGTTCTAGCAGAGATGTCGGTACCCCATAGGCGAAAGGTATCTTGCTTGGCCAATCTCTACCGCGTTGTCGATCATTTTCTTGAGAATCGTGACAACATTCTTATTTCTTGCTTCTCACAACGTCGTTGTCGTGGTCTGGAGTGAAGAGTGATGATGCTAATCTTGTATTTGACTGGCTTTGCTAGGTTTTGGCTTGGAAGTGTGACCCATTATAGCCTAATGATCTAGTGTGGGCAACCATATCGACGGATGATGTTGTTTTGTATGAATTTTGCCATTTTTGGCAAAGACCCCGTTAAGGAAGCCGCTTCTACCCATTTGGTAAAATAGTCAATTGCTACTAGAATGAAGCAAGTGACCTCCTGTTCCGGCTGGGGTTATTTCCGTTATATCGATTCCCATGCGGAGAATGGCCAAGGAGATGTCATCGTGTATATGTGAAGGAGGACATGTTGTATATTCCCGAAGATTTGACAATTGTGGCAATGTCTCACGTATTTGATGCAATCGGATTCCATTGTGGTCCAATAATATCCCAAGCGTGTGATTTTCTTTGCCATCATGGGCCCGCTCATCTGAGGACAGCATTCTCGCGTCGTGGACTTCTTCCATCACCTTCAGCACCTGAATGATCAAGGCATCGGCGGATTAGATACACCAAAGTGTTCTTTTGTATAATTCTCCTTGCATCGAATGTATTGGAAGCTAGTAAGCATATAGCTAGCGTTGTCCCTCTTGTCCATATCTGGTGGATAGGTACCATTAAGCTTGAAATTCGAGGATTGCTTGGAACCCGGGTTCTTGTGCGATTTCCTCTTAAATCGGTGATTTGATGGACATAAGCGAAGCTCCTGACCGTCGTTCGATACAAGGGAGCATTTCCACCATGTGATCTGGCGTATTGCTCGGGGATGCGAGTTTGCAGGCGTGCAAATTGATTTTCCTCGAGGTAGGTGTAGGTATGTTACATGATCAAGAATTGGCGACTTGGTCTATCCCTAGCGATAGGGTGGGAGGCTTTCCAGTATTTTCCAGGATCGTAATTTGGTTGATGATGTTGATGAGTCCCATTGTACTGGGTTTTTTGATGCTAAACTACTGCTTGTAGTCGATGAGACAAGCTTACGTGGTCACATTGTTTGTCACCTCGGGGATCGAGTTTGACGACAATCGGTGTATGCTCACCTTGAGGAGAAATGAGCAACACTCCTATTCAGAATCCTCTCTTGAGTTTGATGCTCCATCAATCAAGTAGGTCCAGTGTCTACATGTTTGAAGTATATCTCTCGGGAAATGACAAGTATCTATGGTTTGTCTGTCGTTGATGGGATTTTACAAGAATTAGGGCGGTGACCTTTATAACTTTAGGTGGCACATATTTAGATCAAAATTAAAGCATCGAGTCCATCTTGCCCGGGCGTCAGGTGAGGACGGAGTTTCTCGAAGAGGTATTTGGTGGATCCATTTGGGTATATCTTGACGGAGTAGCTAAGCATGGTGGCGTGGCTACCGTTGCCCTTGCCTGAAATGGGCATGTCTTTTCGAGTTGTGAGTATTTGCACTCATATTCCAAGAACTTCTTACTTAGATAGTAAATAGCTCTTTCTTAGGCTTCTCAGGTTTGAGCCAACACAGCTGCCCATGGCGGTTTTAGTTCTTGTGAGATATAAACAGAGGTTGATCTTGTTAACGGTAGCAAACAGTGTGGTTCTGAATATATCTCATAATCCAGTCAGGGTCAGCCTTTTGGCTAATCATCATCCCATGGTGGCAATGCATTTTCTTGAGTTTCTTGAAGATAGGCTCCTGAATCATTGTAAGTTTAGATATGAATCGACTTATATCTTTGTACTTTTCGAGAATCCTCGACTTACTTTTCTGTTTGAGGTTGCAGCATTTCGATCAGAGCTTTGATTTTGGAAGGATCTATTTCTATTCTGTCGTTTGGCATCCACGTATCAGGAGTTTGCAGGATGTTACCCACTTCAAATATGCATTTAAGAGATTGAGTCTCATGTTATACTTTAGCGCTTACGAAGAGTTACGAAGGTTGCAATATGTCCCTCTCTTTCCTGGACTTGATGATCATATCATCTACGTATACCTCGACTTCTTTGTGCATCATGTCGATGTAGCCAAATGATGAATTGCGGTGCGTTAGTATGTCAACTCGGCGTTGATCAATCGAATGGCATTCTAAGTATAGCATATATGTTCCCGTTGTGGTGCGAAATGCGGTCTTGTGCATATCTTCATAGCCATCTTGGTTTGGATTATATATCCACATCCGTCCATGCAGAAGTGATGTGTCTGGTATTGCGCGATATTACTCGGCCCGATATAGCCGATGTGAGGTAGAGGAAAGTCATCTTTTGGACTACGCTTTATTTGAAGTCTAAGATCAACCGCAGAACTACGGATTCTCCCATCCTTTTTGAGCACGGGTACTATGTTAGCTTCTGATCAGGATACTCAAACTTTGATGGGCTGGCTTTGGATTGTTTATCAACTTCTTCACGTAATCTTTAGAACCATTCATTCTACATTCAGTGAAACCCATTTCTGAGTTTGAGGCACAGCTTAATCGGAATCTATATTGCGGCGATATCCTGTCGATCCCTGGCATGTCTTTGTAGGGCCAGCGCAGCGTCTTTGAATTCATTTAGGAAGTCATGAAATCAAGGCCGCTCGAGTTGAGCTCGAGTAGTCCACATCCTAAGTTCTTTAGGCTCTGGTTCGGTTCCCTACGTTGATGGGTTGGTATCCTCTATTCGAGTCCCTCTTCCCCTTCACCATAGTATTTCTTTGGCCTCGTGGGGAATGTTCGGTCAAGTGCAGGTCTTGATCAGTCCTCAATATCGTCATGCAGAGTGCGCTCGAAAGATAACCTGAAGAAGTAGCGAGAACTGATTTATTCATAATTAAGATTTGAGTAAAGTTGAAACAAAAGCCAAGCTGATCCATGGTGATGGCGTGAAAGGAGCGATGAATTAGGGCATTTCCAGACTCACTGTGACTGCCAAATGCTAAGCTAGGAGAATGAGAGGAGTAGGGGACAATGACAGGAGTAGATTCTCTGCAAGCTCCTCTGGACTCAGAAACTCACAGCTAAGACTCATGCTTGACTAAGAGTTAAGTAAGTCTTACGGTTCTCGACTGAACATCTCTCCTTCTCGATTAAGCGAGCTTGACGCGGAGATTGTTGGTCATTTGATAGATTTTCTCACCACTCCTTTTCTTTGTGCGCCGTGTTTAGTGATGATGACGCGTGGGAGAGTTGAAGCGATCAAATCACTGAAGTATCATAGTAATGATCTCATCCGTGCGCCCTAATGAGTCGATCTTCTCAAACAGCTGAAGCATACGGCTTATTGCGAATCTGAAGCGAGTGCCTTGCGGAGTTTTAGCCAGTGAGCGCAGTTACGGAGGAATGAAGTATGATCGTGAAGATCTCGGTCAGAAACTATACTCTCAGAGATAATGCCAAGTTCAGGAAATCGTGAAAGAGTCTGAACTTCCTTCTTGAACAAAGTACCCATGTTAAAGTGGGGAGATATGGCTCATTTGGACTCCCCGCGTGCTTACGCTTTGGACTTGGGCTAGCATTTGAGAACTTCACTCTTTTGTGGGTTTGTCCCTGTTAAGTGGTATCTTGGCCATTTGCCTTCTTACAGTGCGTAGGTGTTCTTAGAATTGGGTTCAAAGGCATTCAGGAGAAAGTATCACAGGATTTGTATGTTTGACCACCAATTTGGAGTAGGATTATAGTATAAAAATTTGCCAACTCACTTCTATGACATTTACAGCACAAGCTCCAAGTTCGTATATAGGATCGCAACACTTGATTGTTTGATTACTTCGATTATTGCCTTGATGGTGGCAGTGATAAATCACTACTTTGCCATTTAGTGGAATCTTGATCTTTTGATGAAGAGGTGGATCATACGCTTTGGAAGCATTATGAATCAAAGGCCTTCCCAGAAGTATATTGAATGAAACTTGATGTCACTACCGGAAGTTTACCTTAAGTTGATAAACACCGTGGCTATGGTTGGAAGTTATGATCACACCACTTTAAGTCGCGTACCGTCATATGCACGAACACCTTGATTTGTGCAGTCAATCAGGCTCTTTCTGCTATGGTTGTATCGCGTTTGAGAGTATGGCGATTGGCAGGCAGCCGTCACTACGAGTCATTGGCACATTTTTCTTTAAACCGAATGTGATGATGTATGAGCGATAGTTGTGACTAACGCGCAAAAGGTGTGAGTCTTCATCAGAAAATAATGGGATTACTTAACTCAGTGATTCTTGGAAGCAGGTTGACTATATCTTGAGAGTAGAGTTATGTGCCTACATTCAATTTGGCAGAAAGCTTGGCGATGTGAAATGAGCTTGCCACTAGTTGCACGGAATGAAAAAATCAGCAGTTATCTGTAATTGCTTGAGCAAATGATCAGGTGAGGTCATCTTAGTTTGTCATTTAGTGTGATGACGTTGGTTGGACAGTTTGAGTAGTGCTTTGATATGGACGATGATTAGGTGTTTGGACTATTTCATTAGCTAGGGAGTTTTCAATAAGATATTACGTCTTCATCACTTCGTGACCAAAACCCCGTTGTGCGACTAGTTCACTTCATTCTCATGATATCACTTTCTAGTCGTATGATTTGATCGACTAGTTTATCGACCAGTGACTACTTCTTGCATAGTGGCATTTGAGAGAGACCGATGGTACCGCGTTCTTTAGGTATTGCGTTGGGATTGCATAAAGTCGTTCACCATATTTCTAGTTCCCATACTTGTCTATCTACACTCCTTGCCCATGTGATGAAGTCGGAAATGGTAGGAGATAGTAGAGATGAAGCCTTTCTTCTCGGTGCATGAATTTCATTTTGGTGGGAGAAATGAGTGTGAGCAATCTAAGTAGATTCAGTCACTTATAATCACTAGAACTCCAGAAGGATTAAGGTGTTGTTGAAGCTTACCTCACGGTGGAGTGGAAGTCGAAGCCATCTTGATCATATCTTGACAGCGTGTTTCGACTTATAGCATTTTTACGTACCATGTGCCCTTTGCCTATGGTATTCACGGTATGAATTTTAAGTCCAAAACTTGGACTTCCTTGGTTCGGGAGTAGGTCAATGGGTTGAAGTTACCTTGTATTAACCTTTGTAGAAGCGTTGAGTACGTATCCACACGAAAGTTTGTGAATTTCCTTAGTGGAGATGGACAGTTTTTTTCTTGGGCCAGCTCGAGAAGGGTTAACCAAGTGGTCTTGCTAGTGAGGCATTATGAGCGACTTGGACCTTGATATCCTCGACCTACCGTTTTGGACAAGAGTCGCTGCGGATGTCATCTTGATTAAATGTCCCTAATACGGTTAAGTCCTTGAAAATCTTGATGTTTGATATCTCGAATGGCATATATGGGCTTGAGATTGTCTGAAGCTTTTTCCATGAGTAGCCTCATCAGGGCGTTGACTAGTTGAGTACTAGTCTTCCTCCACCTACTTAGAAAGTCGGTGAATCCTTCTTTGTCATTTTGGGTAAGAACCTCTAAGTACGCATGTTGACTTGGATCTCGGCATTATCGCGTATTGTTTCCGAGGGCTTCGGTTAGGCGTCTTCCCAGGCGCGACATTCTTGTGATCTAAGTGGCAGAACCATTGCCCGGAATGGGTGAAGAGATGAAAGATCCTTAGAACATCTACGGTTTGATGCCTTTGATAGACATGTAATCGCCAGAAGCCGCGGATGTAGTTCAAAGTTGTGTCAACACAAACGCAAGGATACTCCAGTAAATGCTAAAGTTAGTTAGCAATTTAAAATTGTGCCATGCACCTACGATTATTTCCCTAAATATCATCAACAAAATCGTGGTGCTCCTCTAGGTATTGGATCTCTTCTAAAGCTGCGATTTATCCCTATATTAAGTTCTAATCCCCAGAACTAAATCATTGGAGCGTAGTACTTCACCTTTGAGAAGCGATAACCCCTCTTCATCAAAGGTCTGACCTTGATGAGCTCAGCGGTCATAGGTTTAGTTTTAGATAACTTGCATTTAAGACTACTGTGGTGGATTAATCATTACTATCTTAATTTGTTGGAGATTTGTTTCATCATTATCCAGGCATCTTGGAGCTGGATAAGAGATCGGCGACGAATCAAAACACGATCGACCATTCTATCACACTTATTTAAAGAGGAAAAAGTTTTGGCCTAAGTAAGTGGGTATGTTACCACTTATGTTGATGGATTTGAAAGAAGAACAAGGTCTTTGAAAATGTGTGTCTAATCATTATAATTAGCAGTTTATGTAAATGGACTAAAGTGAAGTTTAGAAATGAGCTTGTGGCGAATTTTGACTCTGACAGGCAGACGAGTTTTAATAGGATTTTGCGCTAATTGACCTCTTTTTTTTAAATTTTGTTTTAGTGGGTTTTGAATTTTTGAAAAATTAAATGCATGATTTGTTTAGAAATGAGTGATCACATAGGTTTACATATTTATCTGGCGTTATAACGGAATCTTTAGTGCATTTAGAAAGGATTTTGGTTAAAGGAGTAGGTTGCCATCTTTGGAACCATCAAACGAGAAATACGCGTAGGCTCGTGCCAAACAAAGGTAAAGTAGGTTCTAGTCCATTTCCTCGAAAAGTGAGGCCCTTGTCTGAACAAGGTAAGCATCATGGTATGGATAGCGTCAATCATTATCCATCCTTGAAGCCCCAAATAAGAATTGGGGCCGTTTAGGCGGGGCGATTGGTCGAATGGGTTGGGTTGGGCCTAGGAAAGGCCGGAATAAGCGATCTAGGAAGAGCCCAGGTTATGGCAAGCAATTGTCTTGTACAAACTTATTCACTAAACTTGTTAAAGTTCACCTTATTTACACGTAAGTATATTAATCCCAGTAAATCTAGAAACAGGACAATGAGACATACGAAGGGCGACTTGGTGAGGATCAAAAGCAAAGCGTTGCATTTTGTAAGGAGTACTTCATATGCCAGTTTTTGCCAGTTGGGCCGGATTCGAATACCTCGTGTCATGTCGGGCACAAGTAGTGACATGAACACTAATGATCGTTACCCTTAGCATTCTATGTCTAGAATGACTCGTGGATGCCAATGAACACGGGTGCTCACGGAGATGCAGGGTAAGGGTGAGGTGCGTGGGAAGCTCTTTTGATCGAACACTAATCCGCCCGCCTCGAATGGCGGCCTCTGCTAATGATTAGGAAGTTATTGCATTGATATATTGTATATAATATGCATGCACGATGACATCAAATTTAATCTAACAACATGTGAAAATTGACTAAGCTGGTTGAAACAACGTAATTTAGCATATAATTGGTGGTTGGATTTAATGCTCATTTACATGTATGAAAACAACAAATGATAAAGGTAAATATAATAAAATTACAATAATGGAAATTACATTAATTACAACGAGGATTAGGCGATTTATGTGAAAATACCTTTAAAGCGTATGGATAATAGTTGATTAAAATAGACTAGTCGCTTCATTAAAGCGAAGCAGAGTTGAGGGAATAATTCGGCGAGCAATGTGGCGGGATTAAATCCCCTTTAGGAGCCGTGCAATGACAACTGCAAATACATTCACTCTTCAGAGATGCGAAGCTGTAAGCCGCGTATTCTGTGAATTAATGTCGATTAGTGATTTAAAAAAGTTAATTGATAGTATTTACTCGGATGAAAGTAGTTAAACAGGAGTTAATTACATGTGAATGATAGTCATAAAGCGATAAACATTAGCCAATCGGATGTAGCGGGTAATTATGAAGTATGATAGAAAATATTAATGAGTCCTCCCTATTGAAATAAGTCGATTAAGCTAAGCTCAGCGGATATACAACGAATATGCGAATAGCGAGAGGAAAACTATATAGATAATGAATTAAAAACTCATTTGAAACAATTGAATCTCTAAAATCCGGGTTTGAATTTAATAATAGAAGCATAAATATGGAATTATTTGATTTAAACCGGATTATGGTCTTCCCGAACATACTAATGACCAGTAGATTATCAGCAATCCTGATATACATATGAATTCTCGGTAGCGATTATATCAAAAGAAGAATTAAGCAGGGGACAAATAACAAATAAAAGAAAAGCGAATTACGAGAAGGCGAGAAAGAAGAAAAGAAGCGGGAAGCTGCCGCGGCAGCCTCCGCGAAGAAGCGCGGCGAACTACGCTCCCCTTCGAAAGAAGCGCGTGATCTTCTGCGTCTTTTCTCGATGATCTATCGTCAAAAAAAGCAGGTTTTAAAGGATTTTATAAATCGGTTTTAATGGTATTTTACATAAATCTTACAATTGCTTGATGCAATAAATAAAATACAATAAATAAATAAAGTTATACACCCTCGAGACTTACATATTGTGGCTTGAGATGAACTAAAGAAAATCGACTATTGATACTTTCGTAGCGAATGCAAAAGTGCCCTACGTAAGAGGAAAAGCGATTGATTAATTAAGATTGATTATTGGTGCTGAATTGGTCAAATTAGTGGTCATGCAGCGGAGAGGGGCTACAGGTACGGAAGATCCGAGCTTACGTGAAGTGAATGTTCAAACACGTAGGCGCCCGTGTAAGACAAAAGTCTAGAATGCAAGGAAGAGAAAGGCGGACACTCGCGTAGAAATATGAGAGCGAAGGCTCCTTTATACTAATCTACAGCGGAGTAGAAAGGTTGAGACTCTTTGGTAGTGAATCTCGGAAAAGGCCTGAAAAGAATCGTAAAACATGCGAAGAAAGGCACGGGAAAAGCGCGGCCCGACCAACTGCGTCTCTTGGAAGAAGTAACGACACGGCCGTCTATTCAGTTTCCTCTTTTTCTTTGAAGAAAGATTCAGCGTTTGAGTTATGGTAGAGCGAAATAATTCGATTATCTTATAAATAATACAGGATATTATTTGCCCAAAAGATAAGATTTATGAAATATGGAATAGAAACATCAGGAACAT